>NW_023641433.1:0-10523 GCF_015228065.2 Penaeus monodon
AAAACCTTTTTGGGGAAATTTTAAAGGGGGACAAAAAAAGTTTTAACCCACAATTGTAAAGAAAGGGAGTGCGCATTTAAACATAAAGGGGGTTCCTTTTTTCCCCGCGAAGTTAAAAAAATTTTTGTTGAGATATTCTTATTAAGTTGCATCTTTGTTATATTTGCTTTGAAAAACATTTTAAAGATTTGATTATGGTCTTTGCAAGTATTTTTTTTTTTTATGCTATGGAGTGAGAAATGGATAGGTCATTGATATTTTTTTCTTTTTTTTACGTAATCGAACATTGTCAATTTAGAAGGTTAAAATGTTTTCCTTTTTTTGGTTGGGGTTACCCTCAAGAGAGAGTGCACCGCCCCCGTCATTCCCTTGAATAAGAAAAATAAATTTTTTTATCACCCCGTTATGAAATTGGGGGCATATTTTGTTTTTGTGTCTTTTTGTTTGTACTAAAGGCATAAAAAGCCCTTAAATTTAAAGAATATTGATTACAGAAACGTATTTTTATCCTTTTTTGCAATGAATTCTTAATTTTTGGTGTTTTGGGCGTTTTTACGAAACCGCGTGTCAAGACTTTACCATTATTGCCCCGTAACGGAATTGGGGGAATATATATATATTTTAAATATATATATATATATAATATAATATATAAAAGAGAAAGAGGAGAGAGAAGAGGGAAAACCCCTTTTATAATAAAAAATATTGAATTTTGCAGGTACGGTTTATGATTCTTTTTTTTAAAATTTAAAAACCTTTACGCGGGAAAAAAAGGGGAAAAATTAGTAACTTAAATTCCCCCTTCCCTCTTTGTAAGGTTTGTCGTCCAAAGGCCCCCCCTTCGCCTCCCCGCCCCCCCCGCCCTCTCCCCGCCGCCCTCGCCGCCGCCGCCGCGTGGGGGTTTTATTTCCCCGCGCGCGCATCCCGCATTGATGATGGGGCCGGCGGGAATATAGACCCCGTGAAGCTGGGTCAACTTACAGCGAAAAATTTTCTCTACGACGAAAAGAACGGTGATAACGTAGGCAGTTTACTGCTGATAATTATAAGAAAGCCAGTAAAAGTTTTTTTAACGGGCTAAAAAATGGTTATGAGCCCCAGCAAAAAAGTGCACCACTTTGTGAGGGATGCCTTTGGGGGTCGCACATTTAGGGGGAAAATTTTAACATTCTCAGACGTTTACTTGTTCGTGGAAAATGTATCGGGGGATTGGGTATATTTGTTTTTTCTTTTTTAAATAGCAATTTTGAGGTACTTTTAGAAAAAAAATACATATTTGATACCAGGGTAACTTTTTTTGCATTAAGAAAAAAAAATTAACCCTTTTACAAAGGGAAAAATTTGGTAAATACTACCATTTTGGGCCGGTGCGGTTTTTAGTTTTATAAGCTCTATCAGAATTGATGCCCCTTTCCCGCAGGGGACACCCCGGAAACGAAATCGTGTCCTTTTCCGTCGTTTTCAGCGGAAAATGGGAAAAAATAAAAAATTTGCGGGAAAGCGGAAAAAAAACTGAATAAAATGATGGAATTTAATTCTGACAATTATCGTGGCAATGTTTGTACTATGAGATTGTTATTGTCATACGAAAATTTCTTTTTTATATTACATGAAAGACTATTACTGTTTTATAAAATTTTTATTTTTTTTCTTCGCGGGGAACCCCCAAGCTTGATAGGGCTATAAGCTCCCAATTCTAATCAATAAAGTAAATATATATTTATGTTGTGTAATTTTGTTATAGCTCCAATTATATTATAAATCACATTTTTAATCCTCGCGGTAAAAAAAGCATCGCGTTAGCGGGGGGGGAGGAGCAGATTTGGGAGAAGGGTGGGGCCCCCAACAAGATGGGGCATGTTTGATAGGGGAAAACAGGCGTAGCAGGGGAACGAGGGTGTAAAAACGATATGTACGAAGATCAACAACCGGGGCGAGCATTTCCAAAAACTTTCTACATCTAGAACAGGGGGGTTTACCTTGGTAAAAATGATTGAGGGGTGTGATTTCCATTGATATTCTTAACTATGCAGTTCTTCAAAAAGGGAGGCGAGAAAAGTATTTCCCCATGGTGTCGCTCTATTGTTCGCCTCTTCCTAAATTTCGCATCCTTATGGTTTTACTATGACGGTGAAGTCTTTATCCGTGAAAAGCGGGGTATTCCGGATACCTGTCTGTGGTCGCCCGTTTTGGATATTGCCTGGGGCATTGTCAAGTTTGGGGAAGGCATCTTTGATAATTTAAGACTTTTTGTTAAAGATGATAGAAAGCTGAAACATTTTAACACTTACCAAAATTTTTCCCCAAGTCTAAAAAAACTGCTCAGTTCTATAATTTACTTCAAAAATCACCCTGTATTGAAAAAAAGGGATTTTGCTTTCTTAAGTTAAAAAAGAAGTTTTTTCCCCCCCCTTATTATGAGGTAAGCGAATATTTTTTTCTCCTAAAAAGCTTTTTTACTTGTCTTTTAAAAAATATTGCTTGGGTTTTGCGGCTTTTTCCCCTTAGGACGTGTTTTCACCCTTTTCTAAAACTTACCCCCTCGACTGTATTTTTCTCGTCAATACCCTTTACTGCCATGTAAAACAAGAATATCTAATTAGCAACACAAAAAAGCACTTTTTATAGATAACTGGGTTTAAAAAAAAAAAAAAAAAAAACCCGATCATTTGGAAAAAATCCTGCTGTTCTGCTAAGTCCATCGCATCGGGGTGTCAAAATTTTTTATTTTTACTACTAAAAAAAAATACCTTGGTCAAAAAACTCTGCTTTAGGCAATTTCATTTTTGTCCTGTCCAATACACATACAATTATAAAAGCTTTAAAAACGGGGGGTTAATTATTTTCCTTTTTTTTTATATCTTATAAAATTTTTTTGTTTTTGGGACTAGTTGTTAAAAGGGGAAAAATTTTAAAGTAAAAAGCCTTCTTGTTATACAGGGTTTTGATTTTTTAAGATAAAATAGTTTTTAGAGGGCCCTTAAAAGTTTTGCTACTACACAAAATAGGACATGTAAAAACATAGGCAAAAGGGTGTTAAATATATATATTTTTTTTATTTGGTATACTTTGTATTAAAATTTTCAGAAAATATTAAAAAGATCGGTGTCAAAATTTTTTTCATGCCAAAATAAAAATTTTTTCCTTTTTATGGGGAGATTTGAGAAAAAATATGGGTTTCTTAAAAAGCGGGGGCTGAATGTACGTTTCCCGATAAAGTAAATCACCATAGACCGGGGGTGAGGTGATCTCTCTAAGATAACACTATCTAGCTCCATCTCTTGGCATATTTTTTGAAAGGCAAAGACGGGAAAACGGAAGTAAAGTTTGGTTAATTATCCCTTGGCAAAGGTTTTTGTGTCCTTTTAATATTTTTTTCCCGTTTTTGTGGAGACAAAAAAACATATTTGCAGATAAATGAAATCAATCGCCGTAGTCCGACTTAAAGTAGCAACTTATCTACCCCGTCCTTTTTAGCATGTTTGTAGCTGGTGGAAAACCATGGCGGGAAAAAGAAAAAAGTTTGTTGGATTATTTTCCGTCGCAAGGTTATTTGTGTCTTTTTACAAAATTTTTTCCCCTTTCTTGTGGAGCAAAACAGCATATTTGCTAAGAAAAGAAAACTATAGTAACCAAAATTAGTGGTTCCATTGCATAGTTCCTTTTTTTGTATTACTTTGAAGGGACTATAACAATTTTGTGGAGGGGGAGAAATTACTGAATACTACCCCCCTTTTGTTTTAAATTTTCTTTTTCTTTTTATCATATAAAAAGAGGGTCCCTAATCAGGTTTCCCTGGGCTTTTTTTTAAACAGAAGAGAATGCCTTATTGGGGTCAAAGAGTTTTTACATAGGGGGAAACTGAAAAATTTCTAGTTTGCATTGTAGATTGTACAAAAATTTAGAGCTGAGGGGGGAACATTTTAGGAATATACCCATTGCCCCTTGAGGTAATTAGCAAAACTAACGGGGTTGCACGTGGGGGGCAGGGGTGGTCCCAGTTTTGTAATTAAAAGTTCGAGGAAATAGGTGGGGAAACCCCTCTTTGGTCTCGCGCAGATTTGTTGAAAACCCTATTTGCTCTTAAATAGTTTAAAACCGGTGACTTTTAACCGTTAGGTAATTAAAAAGTTGTATAAGCCTGAAATTTTCAAAATTAGGTAGTGGGTTTGCATTTTTTTACACAGAAATTTAAACTTTTTATTTTTTTTTTATTTGTATTATACCTTTAGGATTTGTTTGTGAAATCATAATAAGACATGAGTACAACAAAGTTTCAGATCTTTTGGGGAATTTTATTTTTATTGGAAAAATGGGCCCTTTTGGGGTTAAATGCTTTCAATCGTCCCCCAAGTTAAAAAATTTCTGTTGTTATTCTTTTTAGGGTCATTTATTATGATTAACTTTGTTAAGCCTGCAAAATTTTAAAAAGTGCGTAGTGGTATTACGCATTTAAAATTTTCACAAAAAAAATAAGCCGTTTTTTTTATCTTATTTTGTTATCAACCCGTTAGGACCGGGGTTTGAGTTCTTGAAAGTCATATTAAAGGATTTGGGTAAACAAGGTTTCATGATCCTTTTCACTGAATTGATTTTTTTATGAAAATACCTTTGGGGTGTAAGAACGCGTATAAAAAGTTAAAAGAAGAGAGGGTTTTGCAAGTTTTTTCAATCGTTCCCGCGAAGTTAAAAAATTTCTTTGAGATATTCTTATTTGAGTTGCATCTTTTTTATATTTTTGCTTTGTAAACATTTGTAAGATTTGATTATGGTCTTTGCAAGTATTTTTTTTAAAAATGCATAGGGTGAGAAATGGGGTAGTGCTATGCTATATTTTTGGGTTTTTTTTACTAATGCAACATTGTCAATCTTAGTAAGGGGTTAAAATGGATTTCCTTTTTTTTGGGTTGGGTTTCCCCTCAAAACAAGTGCACCGCCACCGTCTTACCTCGAAAAAAAGAAAAGATCATTTTACACCCTCGTTTTATATGAAATTTGGGGCAATATATTTTATTTGTGTCTGTTTGTTTGTAAAAGGGAATTAAAACCTTAATAAAAACATATTGATTTTCAGCAACGTATTTTTTAAACCTTTTTTATTGCAATGAATTCTTAAAATTGGGATGTTTTGGCATTTTTAAAGTAACCGACGTGTCAAACTTTTACCTTATTTCCCGTAACGGAAAATGGGGGAATATTATTATATAAATTATATATTATATATATATATATAAAAAAAAAGGAGAGAAGAAGAGAGAGAGAGAAACCCTTTAAATCAAAAAAATTGAAATTGTTGACAGTACGGTTTGAGTGTCTTTTTTTTAAAAATTTAACCCACTTTTTGCAGGGAAAAATTGAGAAAAAATGTAAAAAATTGAAAGTACCCCCTTTCCCCCCTCATGTAATGTTGTCTCAAAGGCGCCCCTGTCGCCTCCCCCGCCCTCCGCCCCCCCTCCGCCCCCGCCCCCCCGCCGCCGCCGCCGTGCGGTTTTTTCTTCCCGCGCGCGCTCCCGCGCAGTGTGAGTGGGCCGTGCGGGAATATAGAGCCCTCTTAAGCTGCGGGCAACATTCCCGCGAGAAAATTTCTGACGACAGAAGACGGTGATAAGTAGGCAGTTTACATGCGAATGATTATAATGTAACCGCCAAGTAAAAGTTTTTTTAAAAAAGGGTGAGAATCGGTTACTGATGCAGCAAAAAGTGCACCACATTGTGGGGATCCCTTTGGGGGTCGACATTTAGGGGGAAAATGTTAGCATTCTCAGACGTATGTACTTGTCTCGCGGAAAAATGTATCGGAGGATTGGGAAATATTTTTTTATTTCTTCTTAATAGAAAGGGTTTAGATGGTACTTTTATGAAAAAAATAATATATGTCCCATTGTTAAGCATTTTTGCATTTAAGAAAAAAATTAACTTTACATAAGGAAAATTTGGTAAAATACTCCCAGTAAGGTCGGATGCGTTTTTTGTTTTTAAAAGCCCTTCAAAATTAATGCCCCTTCCTCAGGGGTGACATCCCGAAGACGCAAATCGTGCCCTGTTACCGTCGTATTTCGTCTGCGAATGGAAAAAATAAAATAATTGCGGGGAAAAGCGAAAAAAAAAAACTTAAAATGAATGAGGGAAATTTAAAAATTGAAAAATTATCGTGAAAAGTTTGTACTTATGATTTTATATTGTATACGAGAAATTTATCTTTTTATTTTACAATGAAGAAAATTTTTCTGTTTTATCAAATTTTATTTTTTTCTTCGCAAGGCCTCCAAGCTTGATAGGCTAAAAGCATCACCAAATTTCTAAGTCAATAAAAGTCAAATAATTTAGTGTTTGTGAATTATGTTAAGCCCCAAAATTTATTAAAATCACCATTTTTTAATCCCGGGGAAAATACAGCCGGCTTGGCGGGGGGAAGGGGGAAAGCAATTTAGGAGAAGGTGAGGCCTCGCCAACAAATATGGGCATGTTTGATGGGGAACAAGCGTGGTACGGAACGAGGGGTGTGAAGACGATATGCTACAAGAAAAACACCGAGGCGACATTTCCAACTTTCTAGCATCTAAACATGGGGTTTTACCTTGGTCAAATGTTTAAAGGGGTGTGATTTTCCATTGTAGATTTTCATAACTATCAGTTCTTCACGAAGGAGGCGAGAAAAAGTATTCCTGGTGTCGTCTATTGTTCCCCTCTTCCCACTTCGCAGTCCTTAAGGTTTTACTATGAGGGGGTAAAGTCATTATTCGTGACGAGAGGTTTCCCCCTATAACCTGTCGTGGTCGTCCGTTATTGGATATTCCGGGGGCCCTTTTGTCAATTTGGGAAAGGATCTTTAGAAAATAAACTTTTTGTTAAAGTGATAGCAATGCTGTAACTTTTTTAAAATTACCATATTTTCCCAAGTCTAAAAAACTGCTCAGTTCATATACTTTACTTCATAATCCCCCTTTGTTTTTAAAAAAAGGGCTTTTTGCTTTTTTAAAGTTATGAAAAGAGTTTTCCCCTTTATTATGAGGTAATGCGATTTTTTTTTTCTCCAAACAAAATGCTTTTTTATTGTCTTTAAAAATATTTGCTTCGGTTGCGGTTTTTTTCCCCTTTGGACTGTGATTTTAAACCCTTTCTCTAAAACTTCCCCCTCGCTGTATTTGTCGTCTTAAACCCTTTACCCCATGAAAAACAGAATATTAATGTAGAACCAACAAAAGCACTTTATGAAAAACTCGTTTTAAGAAAGAAAAAAAAAAAAAAACCCCATCATTAAAAAATCACATGCTGTCTGAAAGATCCTCGCACGAGGGTGTCACTAATTTTTTTATTTTTTACTCACGGGGTAAACCCCTTTGGGTCAAAAATCTCTGCTTTAGCAATTTCACTTTGTCACTGCCCAAATACACATACATTATAAAGCTTTTAAATGGGGGGTTATATTTTTTCCTCTTTTTTATATTTAAAAAGTTTTTGTTTTTGATAAAGACATATTGTTAAAAGGGAAAAAATTAAAGTAAAGCCTTCTTGTTATACAGGTTTTTTTTGTTTTTTTGAATAAAAAATAGTTTAGGGGCCCTTAAATGTTTTCGCTACTAAACAACTGGGACTAGTAAAAAATCATAGGCAAAATGTTAAGTATATATTTTTTTTTTTCATTTGGTATATTTTGGTTTTAAAGATATTCGAAAATTTTAAAAGAGATCGATGTCAATTTTATTCAGTGCCAACGAAAAAAAATATTTTTCTCTTTGTATGGGGAGATTTGAAAAAAATATATGCATGTGTTCTTAAAAAGGGGTGGCTGAATGTCGTTTTTCCCCATAAAGTAAAAACACCATAGACCGGCGGTGAGGTGACTTCTTAAAAATAACAACTTTTCTAGCTCCATCTCTTGCTGCATATTGTAGAAAAGGGAATGAGGGGGAAAACGAGAGTAATTTGGTTGAATTATCCCCTTGGCAAAGGTTATTTTTGTCCTTTTTTAATTTTTTTCCCCCTTTTTGAGGAGACAAAAAAAAAAAAATTTGCTAGATAAAAGAAAATACAATCGCCGTAGTCCACTTAAAAATAGCCTTATCTAGCCCCGTTCTTATAGATGTTTTTAGGGTGGTGAGAAAGACCATGGGAGGGAAATAGAATAAAGTTTGTTGGTTATTTTCCGTCGGCAAAGGGTTTTTTGTGTCTTTTTTCAATATTTTTTTCCCCTTCTTTTAGGAGACAAAAGCATATTTGCTAAGGGGAATGAAAAATAGTACCCAAAATTAGTGGTTCCCTTGCATGTTCCTTTTCTTCGATATACTTGTAGGAGGTCTATAGCAATTTTGTGGGGGGAGTAAATTACTGAATAGCAGCCCACCTTCTGTTCTAATTCATCTTTTTTTATATCTCATAAACGAGGTCCCTAATCAGTGTTTTTCCTGGTCTTTTATATCAAAGAGAATCCCGTATTGGCGTGCACAGAGTTAACATATGGGAAAGCTGAACATATTTCCCATTTGCTTGTAGATTGACAAAAATTTAGAGCTGAGGCGGGACTTTTAGGAAATTTTAAACCCCATTGCCCCTTGAGGTTAAATTTCAACATAATGGTTCAGCACGTGGGGGCAGGGGGTGGTCCATTTTTGGGAGATAAATTAAAATGTTCAAAGGAAAAAGGATGGGAAACCCCTTTTGGTCTCGCGCAATTTTTTGAAAACCTATTAAGCTCTCTAAATGAATAAAACCGGTGACTTTTCAACTGTTGGGAATTAAACTGTTTTTATAAGTGAATTTTTTAAAGGGATGAGATGGGTTTCGCATTTCATTTACAAGAAATTTAAAAATTTTTTTTTTATTTTTTGTATTATCACCTGTTAGGATGTGGGTTTTTGAAAGTCATAATAAAACATTGAGTACAACAAGGTTCATGATCCTTTTGGGGAATTTTTTTATTAGAAAAATGCCTTTGGATGTAAATAGCTTATCAATCGTCCCGCGAATTAAGAAATTTCTGTTGTTATTTTTATTGGGTCATTATATTATGATTTCCCCGTTGTATAAAACCTGCAAAATTTAAAACGTGCGTATGGTAGTTATCGCTTTCATTTCCAAAAAATAAAGCCCGTTTTTTTATCTTATTTGGTTTTTCACCGTTGGACGCGGTTTTGAGTTCTTAAGTCATATTAAAAGGGAGTTGGGGACAACAAAAATTTCATGATCCTTTCACTGAATTGTTTTTTTTATGAAGATACCTTGGGATGTAAAACCTTATACCATGTTAAAAGAAGAGAGGGGTTCGCAAATTTATCAAACGTTCCCCGGTTAAAAAATTTCTGTTGAATATTCTTATTAGAGTTGCTCTTTGTTTTATTATGCATTTTTTAAAAATTTGTAAAGAATTGATTATGGTTTTTTCAAATTTTTTTTAATATATGCATTGGAGGAAAATGGTAGTGTCATATGCAATATTTTTTTTCTTATATTTACGTAATGCGAAAATGTCAATCTTAGTAAGGGTTAAAAGGTTTCCCTTTTTTTGGTTTGGGTTTCACCCCAAAACGAAGTGCACCGCCACGTCATTACCTCGAATAAGAAAAAATGATCTTTTATCACCCTCGTTATAAAATTCGGGGCAATATGATTTTTTATTTGTGTCGTTTGTTTTTTACTAAAGGCATAATGAAGACCTTTTAAAAAAGACTTTGATTAAGCAACGATTTTTTAAACCTTTTGATTCAAAGAATCTTAAAAGGATTTTTGGCGATTTAAAAGTACCGCGGTTTTAAGACTTTTACCCTTATTTTCCCCTAAAGGGAAAGGGGGGAAAATATAAAAATAAAAATATATAAATATATATATAAATAAAAAAGAAGGAAGAGAGAGAGAGAGAGAAGAGAGAGAGAAACTTTATAATCAAAAATATTGAAATTGTTTGACAGTACGGTTTTGAGTGTATTTTTTTTAAATTTTAAACGCTTTACGCGGGAAAAAAAGAGAAATATGTAAATTGAATGTCCCTTTCCCCTCTCTTGTAATGTTTTCGTCAAAGGGGGCCCCCCTGTCGCCTCACCGCCCTCCGCCGCCCCCCCGCCGCCGCCCCGCCGCCGCCCCGCGTGCGGTTTTAAATCCCCCCGCGCGCCACCCCGTCAGTGATGAGTGCGGCGCCTGCGGGGAAAATAGGCCCCCCCCTCTAAACTGCGGTTAAATTACGCGGAAATATTCTCTGAGCGAAAAAACGGTGTAAAGTAGGGAGTTTTCATGCTGAAAGATTATAAGAACCGCCAAATAAAAATTTTTTTTAACAACTGAAACGGTTTTCCTGTGACAGCTAAAAGTCACCAATTGTGAAGGGGGCCATTGGCGTCCCACATTTTAGTGGGAAAAAAGTATGCATTCTCAGACGTATTACTTTTCTCGCTGGAAAAAATATGGAGGATTGGGTTATTTGTTTTTTTTTTCTTTTTAAAAGCAAAGGTTAGATGGTACTTTTATTTCAAAAAATACATATATTTATACCATTGGTAAGCAAATTTTTATTTGTAAAAATTTAAAATAAA
>NW_023641434.1:0-10000 GCF_015228065.2 Penaeus monodon
CAAAGGTGGGGGTGTTTAAAAAGAAGAAACAGTTTTTTTCGTAAACTGAAATAATGACGAGTTTTTTGCCCCCGGCACTGTTAAAAAAAATTTTCGGTTAATTTCACGAACTACATTTTCTTGCATCACTTCAAATCGCCACCAAATAAACATTCGATCCCATGTGATTAATTCTAAAACGTTTCTAGTGCCTTTCCATAGAGTATTGAATCCCATATAACAAGTTTTCATATGTCACTCGACATATGAAAACAGTGCTCGTGATGAGTTTTTATTTCTTACTTTTTCATTAAATATACACACATATTTCAGATGTGTGTGCGTGTGAGTTTGTTGAGCCTGAGAGGGCATTAAATTAATCTGTCAGAAATGTCAAAAAAGTACGAAGTAGCCTCAGTCTACATCGCTTTCATCGTCAAAACTTTGACATTGATTTGTGAAGCATTTTTCTTTATTCATCATAAACTCCTATTTGCAGTGTTCGAGAATATAGGTTGGATTTGCTGATTTTTTGTTTGTGTTTGCGTTTTTTGTTTGCGTTTGAGTTCTTATGAATGAATAAATTCATATATATTTCACTGGGTCAACTCAGGTATTTCATGTCAATGTTATGAGCATGAAACGTTGTGGCTAAAAAGTCTTCGACAGATCATTTGAAAATCAAAATGATCAATATTATAGGTGGCAGAAGACATATCTGTTGACTTTGGAATAGCATTTAGTATGCTTTTAGTCACTGACATTTATCTAACAGGGAAAATTTAGTCCTTCCTTGTTTCTACCACATGTAAAACTATGCAGGTTAGTGACATGTGGCATTTGTTCGAACTGTGTATCTTGCTGTGATGAAAATGTTAAAAGAATAATGAAAAAGGACATTCATTGTCATAATCACCATAGTCCCCTTTTGCCCTAAATTCGTTTATGATCAGTTACGTCTCTTGTATAGTGATATCACGTAGTCTAATTCAATTCATACCAGTACTTCTCACAATGAACGTGTTTAGTAAGTCAACCCTGTGCAAAGCTTTTCTTTCATCCCGTTCGCTATCAAGGGATATTCTTACACTTTGACGCAGAAATATGGATATCCATCAGTATGACTTTGTCATATAGGTATATATTTGGAAAGATGAAGAGATAGATATATGTACATACACAAGCGCGCACCTAAGCACGCACGCACGCACACACACACACACACACACACACACACACACACACACACACACACACACACACACACACACACACACATACACAACACATACACATCACATACACACACACACACACACACACACCACACAACACACACCCCCACAAACACACACACAACACACACACACCCCACACAACACACACAACATTTGTCGTATTGATACCCTGGTTCGAATGAACGGGCAAAACAGATGTGGCTAAAGCCTCACAGTTAGAAATGGCAATGCAAGAAAATATAGTCAGCAATCTCAAGGAAAGGGGCACCAAAATCAACGATGAGCGATTGTTAGAGCCTATAAACTGAAGAACGAAGGATTTCAACATCTTTTGAGATATGGATCACCCTTCTTTCACTTTCTCTCTTCATCTCTTTCTCTTTCTCCCTCTTTATCTCTCTCTGTCTCTCTCTCTCTCTACTTTTAAGAAAAATACTTCTGCTTTAGATAATAAGCATAGGGGACGCATGATGAATCAGAGTTCAGGAATTAAAATCAATAAATAAATTAATAAGTAAACATCAACAAAACGTTTATGCCAGTCATCGTTACCATATTACGTCTTATTGCATTTCGACTTGTAAACTCTACGGATTCCGCACGCACTGTTCTTGTCTTCAGAGTGGAAGGTGTGACGGCCTGGCACCGTAACTGCCCCCACAAACCGCCACGAGCACCCCCCCCCCCCCCCCTGCCCCGACCGTACCCATCGACCGCGGAGTGGCGATGCCCAGCCCAGCCACACACACACACCCAGGGCCGCGTGACGTCACCAACCCACAGGAATTCCCGCAACTGCCAGGGGGATTCCCCATCCTAGGAAACAGTGCCACAGGAGAAAACCATTGGTGAAAAAGACATGGATACGGCCGAGGAAATAAAAAAGCATCAGGCAAGGATTGAAATGAAAAAAAAAGAAATCAGCAAGAGATTGCGATTGAAAAAAATGATAAGGAGAACAAAAGGATCTTTGTAGACAGAAAATGTGCGTTCTGATGATGTTAGTATTTAAAAATCGAATGAGGTCTCGATTATTATTGACGACGGGCATTGAAACAGTGAGGGACAGTGACGTAAAAATGACGTGACGAAGTTTGCAAAGGGACACGGCCGATCGTGGGCATCACCAGAAAATGCTACGGATTAGCGTATATATCAATACCGGAAAGCGCGCAAACAGATAAGATACACAAGATACTTTAATGCAGTACAAGAAATATGCAGGCAAAGAGTTCATAAAAACAAAAAATTTGCCAATCAGTTAAACATAGGGTGTGATGGGGGACAAGAAAACAATTACTTTTCTTCAGGGAAATTACGTGGTGTCCCGTAGATTAAGATTGCTTACTATATTCATAACAACAATGTTGGACGTTATCTGTTTACAAGAGCTTCACATCAGCACTAAAATAAAAACCCCCCTAGAATTAGAGGCTACACTCTATACGAAACAGGAATGACAGGCCTATGACTTATGTCAGGACACCATACCGCAAATTGGTGCAGAAATTAATGACAATAATGTGCAGTACAGCATTTACATATTCAAACAGCTCTGGGTTTTTCTCTGTACAATGAACGAAGGGTAGAAAGTTTCAGACTTTTCCTGCCCAACTTTCAGAACACGGCACAATATGCATGGGAGATTTTAATGCTAGACAATACATTGGAGAGGGTCAATGCAATGAAATGGCGAGAGTTCCACATTTTGTGAACAACAGATCATGACAGTATAGGATACAGACAGGCAAACTCACGTGGCGGGGGGCAGGTTAGATTATGTAATAGGAAGGGATATTGTGCATGGAAACGTCAGAAGCATGCTTCCCAACAGAGCTAATCAGTGACACTTTGCAATAGTACCAAGACACGCTGTTGTATACTCAGTCTAAAAAAAAATAGGGTCAAAATTTCACCCCCTTAACCTTGAGCAAAATTAAATCACGTATCTATGACTGGTACAATGATTACACGTAACAAGTGTTGATAAATTTTCCATGGACATGAAAAACAGGGGGTTTACTGATTACTACAAACACTTGGGTCTGTCAAAGAAAACTTCAAGAACAGCAACTCACAACGCCCAAACAACCTAAGTGGGTCGGTGCCCCTAGATTATTAAGGGAACAAAGCGAGTTCAGGAGCTTTGTGATTTTCTACAAGCAGGATAATACCCGTGGCAACCTTTTTGAATTTTTCTTAAGGCTAACAAAAACCTACGGGAATTAAAAACTCTTTTCAGAAATGAACACTTTGAACAGTTCCTACAAAGCATTAACAATAAAACCTCAATGTCGGAGGTCTGGAAAAAAAATAATCGAATTTCAGTTCCATAGTCCTCTTGCACAAGCAAATATGCTCCTTAGTCAATGGGCTGGAGCGTCCAAATTGAGCTCACTTCCCACAAATATTCAGGATCACCTTAGTCAATCTAAAGTTGCACGCAAATTTGCCATTGAGATTGGATGTTTTGATACTGACCCCTCAGACTTTGCTGAGATCACTGAGTGGGAACTGAACAATGCATGATCAAAGGGAAAAGCGTCCGCCCCAGGTGAGGATGGAATTACCTATAGTGTCCTCCGCCTTATAGCTCAGGTAGCTGGTAATCCCCTTTTGCACATATACAGGTTTAAAGGGTTTGTCACAAGGTATTCTGCCTCGCCCCTGGACACGCAGTCTAATCATCCCTATACCGAAATCAAACACTGATAAATACCGACCAATTTCATTAACCTCATGTGTATGCAAAGTTCTAAAAAGGATAATTTTGAACAGACTCAGGTACAGGTTACAAGGTAAATTATCTCACAGACTGTACGGATTCCTATCGGGACGTAGCACACAACACTGCTTTGCAGAGTACTTTTCACACTCTAATCCAGGGAAGCACACTGTTTTTCTTGACCTTAAGTCAGCTTTTGACATTGCAAACAGAGAAGTTATCCTAGAACAATGAGTAAGCTTTGGCATCTGGGGTAAGATATTGAACTGGATTAGAATGTATCTCTCGAACAGATATGCAAGTGTCCTGTTCAGGGGAGTGAGAAGTTCCACTTCACAGTCTTTTGAACTTGAGACGCCACAGGGAGGAGTTCTCAGCCCTATGCTGTTCAACGTCCTCATGCACAAGCTGGTGGCAGATATCCCAGTTGGGGATGGTGAATCCATTATATGCTATGCAGATGATATATGTGTCAGAACATCATCACAAGAGAGGATGCAAATAATTCTCGACAGAATCACAGCAAAGGCTCATGAGTGTGGATTAGTCATTTCCGCTGAGAAAACAATGGCTCTAAACCCATCTATCATACCCCAACCCACTTTTCGCATAGGTGACCAGGAGCTTGACATCTGCCACAAGTATAAATATCTCGGGGGGAATGTAAATGATGCAGACCTGGTTTCTTCTAAAGAAGAGACCTGGGAGAGATTGAAACCTTTTAAAGGGTTTTTGTCGGAAGAGAACATGGCATCAATGTTAAGCTCGCTAGACGTTTTACTTGGCTTTAAGGTCAGTTGTAGACTACCATGCACTGCACTTGTTGCAGTGTAAGGAATCAGAAATAGGTAGTTTGGAGGTAGTGCACATTGAAGCTATGAAGATTATCCTCGGCGCCGAGAGCAGCAAGGATAGTGAACATGACATCAGAGCTAAACATTTCTGATAGAATAATATTTATTTCCACCATATTTGGGGTCAAAGCTCTGAGGGAACCCTCGTATCTCTCAGATTTCCAAAAACAACTGCAACATAAAATCACGCAAGCAGACGTGACAAATCATACACACGCGCGCCCTCTGATACACAAAATCTCCATGAACATTATAAAACTCAACGTTCCAATTTGTAAAAAAAACAAAAGTCGCTCCATTCCACCATGGAAGAATTCAACATTGATCGTGCACCTTACATGTCTACCACAAAAAAACAGGGTGCATAACTGTGTGTTGAAACAAATTGCGCAAGCAACGGTAACGGAACACACAGAATCTATGGGCGATGATGCATATGAGTGTTACGCCGACGGATCCGTACAGTCTGGATACAAAGCTGGTTGTGCTTGCGCTGTATATAAAAATGGCTTACTACAACATCAAGTTAATATGAGAATACAAAACTGGGCCAGCACTACACAAACGGAGCTGGCAGGTATACTCCTCGCAACGGAATTCTTAATGTCTAGGGGCTCTGGAGTAGTTTTCTGTGACTCTCAAAGTGCTCTTCTTTCAAAGCAGGTGGCATTAAGCGTAACGTAACCTATGCAACAGAGCGTAATTTTAACATTCAATTTGTATGGATACCATCTCATGTTGGCATACGCAAGCACGACCACGTAGACAAATTGGCGAAAGAAGCCTGCAGCAAGGATATTGTGAACATAGATCTTGGGATGCCTCTTGCTAGGGTTGCACATATATTGAAAAGTTCTCATAAGGAAGAACTAGTAGATCTGATTAACACTCAAAGGCCTGAAAGCTGTACCATAAGGCACTATGATTAGTATAGAGATGGCAAGCCTTCCTATGGGTGGCACCGAAGTCAAACCAGACAGTGTGACGTGGTTATTGCCAGAATACGTTTAGGTTACAGAATGTACTGGCAAAATGCACGGTAAAAAGAAGTGCAGATGAATCTAGATGTAGACTGTGTGACGAAGAAAAAAAAACGAACGCTTGAGCACTATTTTCTCGGAATGTCATGTGATACAGCCTTTCAGACCACCTAAATGAGGTATAAAGAACTATGTGAATATTTCATTTCAGCTGATACATTGGAAGATATACTCGTACTATACCCTAAATTTACTATGTAATAACTACCGTAAGCAAATAACAGTGTTATTCAAACACAGTGGCAAAAGCATATGAAAGTAATAATTTTTGTATAATGTATGATTTATATTTCTATTTTACCTTGTACAACTACAGTAGTTACAGACTACTGTACAATGTCAGATATATGTAAAACTGTAATCATGATTGCCCACGCCTGAGCAGATAGCCAGGGTGGTAAATAAACTTACTTAACTTAACTGATGGATCCTTGCAGTGTGGGAGCAGAGCAGGAAGCGCTTTTGTTGTATATGAAAACAATACTTTGCAGCACCAGGATTGTAGGAGGGTTCATGCACTACGCAAACTGGGTTGGCAGGAATATTCATGGTCACCGAATTCCTATTGAATCAAGACTCAAGGATAATTTTCTGCGATTCACAGAGTGCTCTCCATGCTCGAACACTCTAGACAAAGGTGCAGGAAATATTATAAATGAGATCAGGATAAACGTGTATCATGCAAAAGAACGAGGCCATGATATACGTTTTGTGTGGATTCCATCGCATGTCGGAATCCCTAAGCATGATCATGCTGATCGCCTAGCAAAGTGAGCATGTGACAAGCAAAGTGTGGATATAGATCTTGGGGTACCTCTTTCTAGGATTTTATACATCATTGAAAGTTCCTTCAAAGAAGACTTGACCCTGTAAGCTGTAGCACAAAGCACTATGACCGGTTTACGCAAGATTCATTCATCTATGATTTATATAAAACAAGAACAAGACTGTGATATTGTGACCCCAAGATTCAGGCTTGGAATAGATTGTATTGGCAGGTCAGTACAGTTTGTAATGGGCGTAGAAACAAAGTGTAAACTGTGTAAGGAAGATTATAAGCGAACACTTGTACATTATATCTCAGAGTGCCATTTTGTACAGCCTTTCAGACACCTAACATGAGGTACGGAGAACTATGTACATTCATGTCATCTGATGTCTGAGAAGAATATGTAGTTATATCCTAATTTGGAATGTAGTATCACATGACCGTATATCAAATGTAGCAATGCCTTTCCACGCCCAAGGACTGTTTTAATTTTCCTTCCTGTGATGATATAGTACTTATCACAGTAATGTCACAGCCTAAAAAATTTAAATGTAATACCATTATGTAATGTTTTGACCATGTATCAAATGTAACAAACCTTGCCCACGCCTGTGCAGTTAGCCAACATAGTAAATAAACGACTAAAGTAAAAAAAAAAAAAAAAAAAAATCAGTTCTTTGGGTTTTAGAAAAATGTTTTTTGGGTCGTTTTTTCTCCATAAGTGCTCTCCGACTGTCTCTCTGTGCGCACCGCGGCGTGTGTGTGTATGTGTGTGTGTGTGTCTGTGTGACGGAATGCATCTGATGTAAGCAATAAAGTCATTTATATTGTGAGTAATGTATACTAGTACAAGTTAGGAGAGAGAAATAGTAAGACTAGGATGCGGTACAAGTAGTCGACAAGGACTTTTCTAATACGACTGATAATTTGAGATTTCGTTAGCATAAACAAGACTGAACCACAAAATATAATACATTGTGTGTACTAGTTTTGATTTACGCATTACCCCGTATAAGGGAAACCTTCAAGAAAAACTATAGAAATCAACGAAATCAAGCATCAGACCTATTTGGTCTCATCTTTACTCTATAGTGGTCAATATTCCCACGAGATTTTTGTAAAAAAGAATTTAGTAGATGGGTTTCACAAAAAATATAACGTAGAAATATAACTTTTTTTTTTTTTTTTTTTTGGCATAACCCAATCGGCTTTTATATTTGAACTAAATGTCATGTCTTTTTCTCTCTTCCTTTCTCTCTTTTTGTTGAGAATTCATCTTCTGTCTAGTGTTCAAGAATTGCTAGTGATATTGGGAAAAAAACAGATACTGTAGGGTCATATGTTATTTGTTTCAACAAGTTATTGGATATATTTGTTTCCCATATGGGACTGAAAGTCTTTTTATGAAAGGTACAATAAGCAGTTCTTTATCCTAAAGTTGTTTTTAGTGTAGACCTTTTATACAATTTCGAATTTCTGCTCTATCAGAATCTATTTTTCAAGTCGCGTCGAATCAAAGATAAGTATTGACGCAACAGATAAGCAAAATCCCATTTTCTACACAGGTAAAGGAGAAACATTTCTGGTTTTGTCTACTTTATTTGCGAACCTTTTTTTTCAACAGCTCGTTTGTAAATATAAGTCTTGCTTACTGTTATGCTGAGAGTAACGAGGCAGTCATCGTGATATGCTGATTTATACTGAGGGCCTTGTGGTGATAAGGGAGTGAAATGTGAATGACTATGCTGACATATTGATGAGGGAGTGAACGAGACTATACTGACTTATGGTAAAGAACTTATGGTGATGAGGAAATGAACTAGACTGTACAAACTTACAATGAAGGACTTATGGTGATGGAGAATGAGACTATAGTGACTTATAGTGAAGGACCTATGGTGATGAATTGAGTGAATGAGACTATACTGACTTTTAGTGAAGGACCTATGATGATGAGGGAGTGAACGAGATTATGCTGATTGAAAAAACAAACTACAATCATAACGCTCATCTTGACCAGTATTACACTGTGTACCTACTGTATAAAAGTTATCAGGCGGTGAAATGAGCACATGTATTTTATGCATAAAATTCGTGTAGGCCTACTTGTGTTAGAATTTTTTTTCCTGTTAAATGTTGTAAGTATATTATCAAATTCAATTCAATTTTTTCTCTATAAAGGAAACATAATTTTTCTTAATAACAAGCAATATCAGTTTTCGATCGCTGATAAGACAAAATTAATTTAGTTCCATGCAACATCTTTACAGCGTTATAAGACTCGCGAGCTCTGTCATCCATCTCTCATTTCAATTAAAAGAAAGAACAGCGAAAGAATTAAATAGTTTCTTTTCGTTCATATTGTGTGTGCATTATTTTTCATAAGAAAAGGGCATTTATTGCTTCAGATCAGTGTCTATCGAATTGCAGCAAAAATACCATATGCAAAGGAAGTCAATGAAAGATGTAGCAACTTAATGTAAAATCAAAGAGGGTTTCGAAACACCTCATCTTAAGGAAAAATAATATATGCACAGTGGTTCTTCTGAGAAGGCTATGACCTTTAAAGATATGATTCCAATCTGTAAGTCAAAAGAATCTTTAAAGAATACGAATCTATGAACCAATAAATCAATCTTTTTTAATAAATCACAGGCTTGACTACGAAGATAACGACCGCTCTCACAACCGCTAACTTGTAATTAAAAGTATCCTGGGCTATTAAAGCTCCCATTAATTTTCCTCTTATTTGGCATTGTAAGCATTTACCAAGGGAAAAATCATTACGGATTGCATTTGTGTAAAATTAAGCGGTGAAATATATTACAGGAAACATTATCTCTCTTGAAAGCTGACATGGAGGTTGAATAAGAAGATATCTTGAATGTTTGCAAAATGATGTCTTTCTCAGTTGGGCTAATTTCTAAAGGATGATTATGCTGATGATTATGTACTCTGATAATGCAGGCAACGGATCATAGTATCTGATTAAATCATTGTAATCCTCAACAGGCAATTCCACACATCAACTTTTGTTTTACACTGATCCTCTTCTTTCGATCAGCTTTATTTGAAAATGCATCGCCCTACCAAGTGCACGTAGGTAATTACTTGGATTATTTCTAATATACAAAATGATCGATCTTCATCACATTCTATCTATCCCGTGATACCTAAATCCAGTATATCAACCGCTATACCAGATTGGAGCGTCAATGTCAAAGAGCAATAACGTAATACATTTTCGTCTTGTCCAATATATCAACGGATTTAGCGAATATGAATGTTAATGTCAAACACAGATAAAATACTGTAGTTTCGCAATGAGCATTTTCCCAACGCACCGCAACACAGATATGCAAATCTCGTCCGCTAGGACTAACGAACAAAAATAC
>NW_023641434.1:12500-16267 GCF_015228065.2 Penaeus monodon
GGACCTGTAGCTCACATGAGTCATTTAAAAAGTTTCCCAGTGTTATACTGATTTATTTATTGCAATAAGTGAAATAACTGAGTCGTCGTATTTCTCACGGTGTGTAGCAAAATAGATATAAATATGCATAAATAATCCCGTTGTTAGTGAAGATGATATTCAGTGATAACCATTAACAAAAATGAAACGAGAAAGAGCAAGAAAAAGATGGATGAACCTTACTTTACATTATTTTTCATCGTTTGTCGTCATGATTAAAGATTATTTGAGTGCCCCCAGGAAATCAAACAGAAAATAAGAGTATGCGTCATGCGTGGGATCGTGCATGACAGGCAGCGAGTAATCCTGTCATAATTGCTTATTAGTATTCATAATTACACAAAGGGTTGGAAAGAAAAATCTGTTGAGGACTGACGTTTTTTGTTCGTTAGTCCTAGCGGACGAGATTTGCATATCTGTGTTGCGGTGCGTTGGGAAAATGCTCATTGCGAAACTACAGTATTTTATCTGTGTTTGACATTAACATTCATATTCGCTAAATCCGTTGATATATTGGACAAGACGAAAATGTATTACGTTATTGCTCTTTGACATTGACGCTCACATCTGGTTATAGCGGTTGATATACTGGATTTAGGTATCACGGGATAGATAGAATGTGATGAAGATCGATCATTTTGTATATTAGAAATAATCCAAAGTAATTACCTACGTGCACTTGGTAGGGCGATGCATTTTCAAATAAAGCTGATCGAAAGAAGAGGATTCAGTGTTAAAACAAAAGTTGATGTGTGGAATTGCCTGTTGAGGATTACAATGATTTAATCAGATACTATGATCCGTTGCCTGCATTATCAGAGTACATAATCATCAGCATAATCATCCTTTAGAAATTAGCCCAACTGAGAAAGACATCATTTGCAACATTCAAGATATCTTCTTATTCAACCTCCATGTCAGCTTCAAGAGAGATAATGTTTCCTGTAATATATTTCACCGCTTAATTTTACACAAATGCAATCCGTAATGATTTTTCCCTTGGTAAATGCTTACAATGCCAAATAAGAGGAAAATTAATGGGAGCTTTAATAGCCCAGGATACTTTTAATTACAAGTTAGCGGTTGTGAGAGCGGTCGTTATCTTCGTAGTCAAGCCTGTGATTTATTAAAAAAGATTGATTTATTGGTTCATAGATTCGTATTCTTTAAAGATTCTTTTGACTTACAGATTGGAATCATATCTTTAAAGGTCATAGCCTTCTCAGAAGAACCACTGTGCATATATTATTTTTCCTTAAGATGAGGTGTTTCGAAACCCTCTTTGATTTTACATTAAGTTGCTACATCTTTCATTGACTTCCTTTGCATATGGTATTTTTGCTGCAATTCGATAGACACTGATCTGAAGCAATAAATGCCCTTTTCTTATGAAAAATAATGCACACACAATATGAACGAAAAGAAACTATTTAATTCTTTCGCTGTTCTTTCTTTTAATTGAAATGAGAGATGGATGACAGAGCTCGCGAGTCTTATAACGCTGTAAAGATGTTGCATGGAACTAAATTAATTTTGTCTTATCAGCGATCGAAAACTGATATTGCTTGTTATTAAGAAAAATTATGTTTCCTTTATAGAGAAAAAAATGAATTGAATTTGATAATATACTTACAACATTTAACAGGAAAAAAAATTCTAACACAAGTAGGCCTACACGAATTTTATGCATAAAATACATGTGCTCATTTCACCGCCTGATAACTTTTATACAGTAGGTACACAGTGTAATACTGGTCAAGATGAGCGTTATGAAGGGAGTTTGTTCTTTCAATCAGCATAATCTCGTTCACTCCCTCATCACCATAAGTCCTTCACTAAAAGTCAGTATAGTCTCATTCACTCAATTCATCACCATAGGTCCTTCACTATAAGTCACTATAGTCTCTTCTCCATCACCATAAGTCCTTCATTGTAAGTTTGTACAGTCTAGTTCATTTCCTCATCACCATAAGTTCTTTACCATAAGTCAGTATAGTCTCGTTCACTCCCTCATCAATATGTCAGCATAGTCATTCACATTTCACTCCCTTATCACCACAAGGCCCTCAGTATAAATCAGCATATCACGATGACTGCCTCGTTACTCTCAGCATAACAGTAAGTAAGACTTATATTTACAAACGAGCTGTTGAAAAAAAAATCGCAAATAAAGTAGACAGAACCAGATATGTTTCTCCTTTACCTGTGTAGAAAAATAGGATATTTGCTTATCTGTTGCGTCAATACTTATCTTTGATTCGACGCGACTTGAATATAGATATCTGATAGAGCAGAAATTCGAAATTGTATAAAAGGTCTACACTAAAAAACAACTTTAGGATAAAGAACTGCTTATTGTACCTTTCATAAAAAGACTTTCAGTCCCATATGGGAAACAAATATATCCAATAACTTGTTGAAACAAATAACATATGACCCTACAGTATCTGTTTTTTTACCAAAGAAGTAGCAATTCTTGAACACTAGACAGAAGATGAATTCTCAACAAAAAGAGAGAAAGGAAGAGAGAAAAAGACATGACATTTAGTTCAAATATAAAAGCCGATTGGGTTATGCCAAGTTATATTTCTACGATATATTCTTTGTGATCCCATCTACTAAATTCTTTTTTACAAAAATCTCGTGGGAATATTGACCACTATAGAGTAAAGATGAGACCAAAATAGGTGTCTGATGCTTGATTTCGTTGATTTCTATAGTTTACTTGAAGGTTTCCCCTTATACAGGTAATGCGTAAATCAAAACTAGTACACACAATGTATTATATTTTGTGGTTCAGTCTTGTTTATGCTAACGAAATCTCAAATTATCAGTCGTATAAGAAAAGTCCTTGTCGACTACTTGGTACCGCATCCTAGTCTTACTATTTCTCTCTCCTAACTTGTACATAGTATACATTACTCACAATATGAATGACTTTATTGCTTACATCAGATGCATTCCGTCACACAGACACACACACACACATACACACACACGCGCGCGTGCGCACAGAGAGACAGTCGGAGAGCACTTATGGAGCAAAAACGACCCAAATAACAGTTTCTAAAATCCAAGAACTGATTTTTTTTTTTTTTTTTTTTTTACTTTAGTCCTTTATTTACTATCCTGGCTAACTGCATAGGCGTGGGCAAGCTTTGGTACATTTGATGCATGGTCATAACATTACATAATGGTATTACATTTGAATTTTAGGCTGTGACATTACTGTGATAAGTACTATATCAGTCACAGGAAAGGAAAAATTACACAGTCCTTGGGCGTGGAAAGGCATTGCTACATTTGATATACGGTCATGTGATACTACATTCCAAAATTAGGATATAACATACATATATCTTCTCAGACATCAGATGACATGAAATAGTACATAGTTCTCCGTACCTCATGTTACGTGGTCTGAAAGGCTGTAACACATGGAACTCTGAGATATAATGTACAAGTGTTCGCTTATAATCTTCCTTACACAGTTTACACTTTGTTTCTACGACATTACAAACTGTACTGACCTGCCAATACAATCTATATCCAAGCCTGAATCTTGCGGTCACAATATCACAGTCTTGTTCTTGTTTTATATAAATCATAGATGAATGAATCTTGCGTAAACCGGTCATAGTGCTTTGTGCCACAGCTTACAGGGTCAAGTCTTCTTTGAAGGAACTTTCAATGATGTATAAAATCCTAGAAAGAGTACCCAGACTTAA
>NW_023641434.1:16367-21367 GCF_015228065.2 Penaeus monodon
AGATGTAACTGTGTGACGAAAAAACAACGAACGCTTGAGCACTATATCTCGGAATGTCATGTGATACAGCCTTTCAGACCACTAACATGAGGTATAAAAAACTATGTGAATATTTCTTTTCAGCTGATACATTGGAAGATATACTCGTACTATACCCTAAATTACTATGTAATAACTACCGTAAGCAAATAACAGTGTTATTCAAACACAGTGGAAAAAGCATATGAAAGTAAAATTTTTGTATAATGTATTTTAATTCTATTTTACCTTGTACAACTACAGTAGTTACAGACTACTGTACAATGTCAGATATATGTAAAACTGTAATCACGATTGCCCACGCCTGAGCAGATAGCCGGGGTGGTAAATAAACTCACTTAACTTAAACTGATGGATCCTTGCAGTGTGGGAGCAGAGCGGGAAGCGCTTTTGTTGTATATGAAAACAATACTTTGCAGCACCAGGATTGTAGGAGGGTTCATGCACTACGCAAACTGGGTTGGCAGGAATATTCATGGTCACCGAATTCCTATTGAATCAAGACTCAAGGATAATTTTCTGCGATTCACAGAGTGCTCTCCATGCTCGAACACTCTAGACAAAGGTGCAGGAAATATTATAAATGAGATCAGGATAAACGTGTATCATGCAAAAGAACGAGGCCATGATATACCTTTTGTGTGGATTCCATCGCATGTCGGAATCCCTAAGCATGATCATGCTGATCGCCTAGCAAAGTGAGCATGTTACAAGCAAAGTGTGGATATAGATCTTGGGGTACCTCTTTCTAGGATTTTATACATCATTGAAAGTTCCTTCAAAGAAGACTTGACCCTGTAAGCTGTGGCACAAAGCACTATGACCGGTTTACGCAAGATTCATTCATCTATGATTTATATAAAACAAGAACAAGACTGTGATATTGTGACCGCAAGAATCAGGCTTGGATATAGATTGTATTGGCAGGTCAGTACAGTTTGTAATGTCGTAGAAACAAAGTGTAAACTGTGAAAGGAAGATTATAAGCGAACACTGTACATTATATCTCAGAGTGCCATGTGTTACAGCTTTCAGACCACCTAACATGAGGTACGGAGAACTATGTACTATTTCATGTCATCTGATGTCTGAGAAGATATATGTATGTTATATCCAAATTTTTGGAATGTAGTATCACATGACCGTATATAAAATGTAGCAATGCCTTTCCACGCCCAAGGACTGTGTAATTTTCCTTTCCTGTGATGATATAGTACTTATCACAGTAATGTCACAGCCTAAAATTCAAATGTAATCCCATTATGTAATGTTATGACCATGTATCAAATGTAACAAAGCTTGCCCACCCCTGTGCAGTTAGCCAAGATAGTAATAAAGGACTAAAGTAAAAAAAAAAAAAAAAAAAAAAATCAGTTTTTGGATTTTAGAAACTGTTATTTGGGTCGTTTTTTGCTCCATAAGTGCTCTCCGACTGTCTCTCTGTGCGCACGCGCGCGTGTGTGTGTATGTGTGTGTGTGTGTCTGTGTGACGGAATGCATCTGATGTAAGCAATAAAGTCATTCATATTGTGAGTAATGTATACTATGTACAAGTTAGGAGAGAGAAATAGTAAGACTAGGATGCGGTCCCAAGAAAGTCGACAAGGACTTTCTAATACGACTGATAATTGAGTTTTCGTTAGCATAAACAAGACTGAACCACAAAATATAATACATTGTGTGTACTAGTTTTTTGATTTACGCATTACCTGTATAAGGGGAACCTTCAAGAAAACTATAGAAATCAACGAAATCAAGCATCAGACCCTATTTTGGTCTCATCTTTACTCTATAGTGGTCAATATTCCCACGAGATTTTTGTAAAAAAGAATTTAGTAGATGGGATCACAAAGAATATAACGTAGAAATATAATTTTTTTTTTTTTTTTTTTTGGCATAACCCAATCGGCTTTTATATTTGAACTAAATGTCATGTCTTTTTCTCTCTTCCTTTCTCTCTTTTTGTTGAGAATTCATCTTCTGTCTAGTGTTCAAGAATTGCTAGTGATATTGGGAAAAAAACAGATACTGTAGGGTTCATATGTTATTTGTTTCAACAAGTTTTTGGGATATATTTGTTTCCCATATGGGACGAAAGTTTTTTTATGAAAGGTACAATAAGCATTTTCTTTATCCTAAAGTTGTTTTTTAGTGTAGACCTTTTATACAATTTCGAATTTCTGCTCTATCAGATATCTATATTCAAGTCGCGTCGAATCAAAGATAAGTATTGACGCAACAGATAACAAAATCCATTTTTCTACACAGGTAAAGGAGAAACATTTCTGGTTCTGTCTACTTTATTTGCGAAACCTTTTTTTTCAACAGCTCGTTTGTAAATATAAGTCTTGCTTACTGTTATGCTGAGAGTAACGAGGCAGTCATCGTGATATGCTGATTTATACTGAGGGCCTTGTGGTGATAAGGGAGTGAAATTGAATGACTATGCTGACATTTTGTTTGAGGGAGTGAACGAGACTATACTGACTTATGGTAAAGAACTTAGGGTGATGAGGAAATGAACTAGACTGTACAAACTTACAATGAAGGACTTATGGTGATGGAGAATGAGACTATGTGACTTATAGTGAAGGACCTAGGGTTGATGAATTGAGTGAATGAGACTATACTGACTTTAGTGAAGGACCTTGATGATGAGGGAGTGAACGAGATTATGCTGATTGAAAAAACAAACTACAATCATAACGCTCATCTTGACCAGTATTACACTGTGTACCTACTGTATAAAAGTTATCAGGCGGTGAAATGAGCACATGTATTTTATGCATAAAATTCGTGTAGGCCTACTTGTGTTTAGAATTTTTTTCCTGTTAAATGTTGTAAGTATATTTTTCAAATTCAATTCAATTTTTTTCTCTATAAAAGGAAACATAATTTTTTTAAAAACAAGCAATATCAGTTTTCGATCGCTGATAAGACAAAATTAATTTAGTTCCATGCAACATCTTTACCCGCGTTATAAGACTCGCGAGCTCTGTCATCCATCCATCTCATTTCAATTAAAAGAAAGAACAGCGAAAGAATTAAATAGTTTCTTTTCGTTCATATTGTGTGTGCATTATTTTTCATAAGAAAAGGGCATTTATTGCTTCAGATCAGTGTCCTATCGAATTGCAGCAAAAATACCATATGCAAAGGAAGTCAATGAAAGATGTAGCAACTTAATGTAAAATCAAAAAGGGTTTCGAAACACCTCATCTTTAAAGGAAAAATAATATTGCACAGTGGTTCTTCTGAGAAGGCTATGACCTTTAAAGATATGATTCCAATCTGTAAGTCAAAAGAATCTTTTAAAAAATACGAATCTATGAACCAATAAATCAATCTTTTTTAATAAATCACAGGCTTGACTACGAAGATAACGACCGCTCCACAACCCCTAACTTGTAATTAAAAGTATCCTGGGCTATTAAAACTCCCATTAATTTTTCCCCTTATTTGGCATTGTAAGCATTTACCAAGGGAAAAATCATTACGGATTGCATTTGTGTAAAATTAAGCGGTGAAATATATTACAGGAAACATTATCTCTCTTGAAGCTGACATGGAGTTGAATAAGAAATATCTTGAATGTTGCAAATGATGTCTTTCTCAGTTGGGCTAATTTCTAAAGGATGATTATGCTGATGATTATGTACTCTGATAATGCAGGCAAAGGATCATAGTATCTGATTAAATCATTGTAATCCTCAACAGGCAAATTTCCCCACATCAACTTTTTTGTTTTAACACTGAATCCTCTTCTTTCGATCAGCTTTATTTGAAAATGCATCGCCCTACCAAGTGCACGTAGGGAATTACTTTGGATTATTTCTAATATACAAAATGATCGATCTTCATCACATTCTATCTATCCCGTGATACCTAAATCCAGTATATCAACCGCTTATACCAGATGTGAGCGTCAATGTCAAAGAGCAATAACGTAATACATTTTCGTCTTGTCCAATATATCAACGGATTTAGCGAATATGAATGTTAATGTCAAACACAGATTTAAAATACTGTAGTTTCGCAATGAGCATTTTCCCAACGCACCGCAACACAGATATGCAAATCTCGTCCGCTAGGACTAACCCAACAAAAAATACGTCAGTCCTCAACAGATTTTTCTTTTCCCAAACCCTTTGTGTAATTATGATACTAATAAGCAATTAGTGACAGGATTACTCGCTGCCTGTCATGCACGATCCCACGCATGACGCCAACTCTTTTTTCTGTTTGATTTCCTGGGGGCACTCAAATAAACCTTTTAAACATGACGACAAACGTGAAAAATAATGTAAAGTAAGGTTCATCCATCTTTTCTTGCTCTTTCTCGTTTTATTTTGTTAATGGTTATCACTGAAAATTTATCTTCACTAACAACGGGGTTATTTATGCATATTTATATCTATTTTGCTACACACCGTGAGAAATACGACGACTCAGTTATTTCACTTATTGCAATAAATAAATCAGTATAACACTGGGAAATTTTTAATGACTCATGTGAGCTACAGGTCCGTATATATGCACACACACACACACACACACGCACATGCATACAAGTAGTACACCCCACACCCCCACACACACGCTAACACGTCCTGATGTGTGGATGTGTGTTTGCGTGTTTATATATATTATATATATATAAAATATATATATATATATATATATTATATATTATAAAAATATATATTATATATATCCACATATGTGCGTGTATATATATATATACATAAATATATATATATATATATATATTATATATATATATATTTATATATATGCATATGTTTTAACATATATATATAAATGTATATTCATATATGTATATATATATACATACATACATTCTTCATATATATATGTATATATGATGTATATATATACATATATGTGTGTGTGTGTGTTTGTGTGTGTGTGTGGGGTATGTGTGTGTGTGCTATATATAT
>NW_023641434.1:22780-35280 GCF_015228065.2 Penaeus monodon
ATTTTTTTCCTTTATTTGCATTTAAGCATTTACCAGGAAAATCATTACGATTGATTGTTAATTAACGTGAAATATATTACAGAAAACTAAGCCTGATATCTGAATTTCAAATGGTCTTTCTCAGTTGGGCAATTTCTAAAGGATGATTATGCGATGTTATGTACTCTGATATGCGAACGGATCTAGTATCTATTAAATTGTAATCCCACAGGCAATTCCCACATCAACTTTTGTTTTAACACTGAATCCTCTTCTTTCGATCAGCTTTATTTGAAAATGCATCGCCCTACCAAGTGCACGTAGGTAATTACTTTGGATTATTTCTAATATACAAATGATCGATCTTCATCACATTCTATCTATCCCGTGATACCTAAATCCAGTATATCAACCGCTTTACCAGATGTGAGCGTCAATGTCAAAGAGCAATAACGTAATACATTTTTCGTCTTGTCCAATATATCAACGGATTTAGCGAATATGAATGTTAATGTCAAACACAGATAAAATACTGTAGTTTCGCAATGAGCATTTTTCCCAACGCACCGCAACACAGATATGCAAATCTCGTCCGCTAGGACTAAACGAACAAAAATACGTCAGTCCTCAACAGATTTTTCTTTCCAAACCCTTTGTGTAATTATGAATACTAATAAGCAATTAGTGACAGGATTACTCGCTGCCTGTCATGCACGATCCCACGCATGACGCATACTCTTATTTTCTGTTTTGATTTCCTGGGGGCACTCAAATAATCTTTAATCATGACGACAAACGATGAAAAATAATGTAAAGTAAGGTTCATCCATCTTTTTCTTGCTCTTTCTCGTTTCATTTTTGTTAATGGTTATCACTGAATATCATCTTCACTAACAACGGGATTATTTATGCATATTTATATCTATTTTTGCTACACACCGTGAGAAATACGACGACTCAGTTTATTTCACTTATTGCAATAAATAAATCAGTATAACACTGGGAACTTTTTAAATGACTCATGTGAGCTACAGGTCCGTATATATGCACACACACACCACACACACACGCACATGCATACAAGTACGTACACCCCCACACCCCCCACACACACGCTAACACGTCCTGATGTGTGGATGTGTGTTTGCGTGTTTATATATATAATATATATATATAATATATATATATATATAATATATATATATATATATATATATATATATATATATATATATATATATATATATATATAATATATATATAAACACGCAAACAACATCCACACATCAGGACGTGTTTAGCGTGTGTGTGGGGGTGTGGGGGTGTCGTACTTGTATGCATGTGCGTGTGTGTGTGTGTGTGTGTGCATATATACGGACCTGTAGCTCACATGAGTCATTTTAAAAAGTTCCAGTGTTATACTGATTTATTTATTGCAATAAGTTGAAATACTGAGTCGTCGTATTTCTCACGGTGTGTAGCAAAATAGATATAAATATGCATAAATAATCCGTTGTTAGTGAAGATGATTTCAGTTGAAAACCATTAACAAAAATGAAACGAGAAAGAGCAAGAAAAAGATGGATGAACCTTACTTTACTTATTTTTCATCGTTTGTCGTCATGATTAAAGATTATTTGAGTGCCCCCAGGAAATCAAACAGAAAATAAGAGTATGCGTCATGCGTGGATCGTGCATGCAGGCAGCGAGTAATCCTGTCACTAATTGCTTATTAGTATTCCATAATTACACAAAAGGTTTGGAAAGAAAATCTGTTGAGGCTGACGTATTTTTGTTCGTTAGTCCTACGGACGAGATTTGCATATCTGTGTTTGCGGTGCTTTGGGGAAAATGCTCATTGCGAAACTACATTTTTTTTTAAATCTGTGTTTTGACATTAACATTCATATTCGCTAAATCCTTTGATATATTGGACAGACGAAAATGTATTACTTATTGCTCTTTGACATTGACGCTCACATCTGGTATAGCGGTTTGATATACTGGTTTTTAGGTATCACGGGATAGATAGAATGTGATGAAGATCGATCATTTTGTATATTAGAAATAATCCAAAGAAATTACCTACGTGCACTTGGTAGGGCGATGCATTTTCAAAAAAAAAGCTGATCAAAAAAGAGGATTCAGTGTTAAAACAAAAGTTGATGTGTGGAATTGCCTGTTGAGGATTACAATGATTTAATCAGATACTATGATCCGTTGCCTGCATTATCAGAGTACATAATCATCAGCATAATCATCCTTTAGAAATTAGCCCAACTGAGAAAGACATCATTTGCAACATTCAAGATATCTTCTTATTCAACCTCCATGTCACTTCAAGAGAGATAATGTTTCCTGTAATATATTTCACCGCTTAATTTTACACAAATGCAATCCGTAATGATTTTTTCCCTTGGTAAATGCTTACCAAGGGCCAAAAAAGGGGAAAAATTTAATGGGAGCTTTAATAGCCCAGGATACTTTTTAATTACAAGTTTAGCGGTTGTGAGAGCGGTCGTTATCTTCGAAAGTCAAGCCTGTGATTTATTAAAAAAGATTGATTTATTGGTTCATAATTCTATTCTTTAAAGATTCTTTTGACTTACAGATTGGAATCATATCTTTAAAGGTCATAGCCTTCTCAGAAGAAAACCCCTGTGCATATATTATTTTTCCTTAGATGAGGTGTTTCGAAACCCTCTTTGATTTTACATTAAGTTGCTACATCTTTTTATTGACTTCCTTTGCTATGGTATTTTGCTGAAAATTTGATAGCACTGATCTGAAGCAATAAAGGCCCTTTTCTTATGAAAAATAATGCACACACAATATGAACGAAAAGAAATATTTTAATTCTTTCGCTGTTTTTTTCTTTTAATTGAAATGAGAGATGGATGACAGAGCTCGCGAGTCCCTTTAACGCTGTAAAGATGTTGCATGGAACTAAATTAATTTTTGTCTTATCACGATCGAAAACTGATATTGCTTGTTATTAAGAAAAATTATGTTTCCTTTATAGAGAAAAAATTGAATTGAATTTGATAATATACTTACAACCCTTTAACAGGAAAAAAAAAATTTTAACACAATAGGCCTACACGAATTTTATGCATAAAATACATTGCTCATTTTACCGCCTGATAACTTTTTATACAGTAGGTACACAGTGTAATACTGGTCAGATGAGCGTTATGATTGTAGTTTGTTTTTTTTAATCAGCATAATCCGTTCCTCCCTCATCATCATAGGTCCTTCACTAAAATCAGTATAGTCTCATTCACTCAATTCATCACCATAGGTCCTTCACTATAAGTCACTATAGTCCCCATTCTCCATCACCATAAGTCCTTCATTGTAAGTTTTTTTTTACAGTCTAGTTCATTTCCTCATCACCATAAGTTCTTACCATAAGTCAGTATAGTCTCGTTCACTCCTCATCAATATGTCCATAGTCATTCACATTTCCCCTCCCTTATCACCACAAGGCCCTCAGTATAAAAACAGCATAATCACGATGACTGCCTCGTTACTCTCAGCATAACAGTAAGCAAGACTTATATTTACAAACGAGCTGTTGAAAAAAAAGGTTCGCAAATAAAGTAGACAGAACCAGAAATGTTTCTCCTTTACCTGTGTAGAAAAATAGGATATTTGCTTATCTGTTGCGTCAATACTTATCTTTGATTCGACGCGACTTGAATATAGATATCTGATAGAGCAGAAATTCGAAATTGTATAAAAGGTCTACACTAAAAAACAACTTTAGGATAAAGAACTGCTTATTGTACCTTTCATAAAAAGACTTTCAGTCCCATATGGGAAACAAATATATCCAATAACTTGTTGAAACAAATAACATATGACCCTACAGTATCTGTTTTTTTCCCAATATCACTAGCAATTCTTGAACACTAGACAGAAGATGAATTCTCAACAAAAAGAGAGAAAGGAAGAGAGAAAAAGACATGACATTTAGTTCAAATATAAAAGCCGATTGGGTTATGCCAAAAAAAAAAAAAAAAAAAAGTTATATTTCTACGTTATATTCTTTGTGATCCCATCTACTAAATTCTTTTTTACAAAAATCTCGTGGGAATATTGACCACTATAGAGTAAAGATGAGACCAAAATAGGTGTCTGATGCTTGATTTCGTTGATTTCTATAGTTTACTTGAAGGTTTCCCCTTATACAGGTAATGCGTAAATCAAAACTAGTACACACAATGTATTATATTTTGTGGTTCAGTCTTGTTTATGCTAACGAAATCTCAAATTATCAGTCGTATAAGAAAAGTCCTTGTCGACTACTTGGTACCGCATCCTAGTCTTACTATTTCTCTCTCCTAACTTGTACATAGTATACATTACTCACAATATGAATGACTTTATTGCTTACATCAGATGCATTCCGTCACACAGACACACACACAACTACACACACCGCGCGCGTGCGCACAGAGAGACAGTCGGAGAGCACTTATGGAGCAAAAACGACCCAAATAACAGTTTCTAAACTCCAAGAACTGATTTTTTTTTTTTTTTTTTTTTACTTTAATCCTTTATTTACTATCCTGGCTAACTGCATAGGCGTGGGCAAGCTTTGGTACATTTGATCATGGTCATAACATTACATAATGGTATTACATTTGAATTTTAGGCTGTGACATTACTGTGATAAGTACTATATCAGTCACAGGAAAGGAAAAATTACACAGTCCTTGGGCGTGGAAAGGCATTGCTACATTTGATATACGGTCATGTGATACTACATTCCAAAATTAGGATATAACATACATATATCTTCTCAGACATCAGATGACATGAAATAGTACATAGTTCTCCGTACCTCATGTTAGGTGGTCTGAAAGGCTGTAACACATGGCACTCTGAGATATAATGTACAAGTGTTCGCTTATAATCTTCCTTACACAGTTTACACTTTGTTTCTACGACATTACAAACTGTACTGACCTACCAATACAATCTATATCCAAGCCTGATTCTTGCGGTCACAATATCACAGTCTTGTTCTTGTTTTATATAAATCATAGATGAATGAATCTTGCGTAAACCGGTCATAGTGCTTTGTGCCACAGCTTACAGGGTCAAGTCTTCTTTTAAGGGAAAACTTTCAATGACTTTAAAATCCAAAAAGAGGTACCCCAAATCTAATCCACCCTTGTTTAAAAACATGTTTCACTTTTAGGCGATCAGCATAAATCATGTTTGAGGGATTCCGAAATGCGATGGAATCCCCCCAAAAAAGGTATATCTGGCCTCGTTTTTTTGCATGTTCACGTTTATCCTGATCTCATTTAAAAATTTTTCCTGTTTTGTCTGGGGTTTTCGGATGGAGAGCACTCTGTGAATCGCAAAAAATTATCCTTGAGTTTTGGATTAATGGGGAATTTGGGTGACCATAAAATTATTCCTGCCAACCCGTTTCGAAAAGTCCCTAAACCCTCCTCCAATCCTGGTGCTGCAAAGTATTTTTTTTTTAATATACAACAAAAAGCCCCTTCCTGCTCTCCCTTCCACACTGAAAAGGTCCATCAGTTAAGTTAAGTAAGTTTTTTTACCCCCGGGCTATTTTTGCTCAGGCGTGGGAAATCATAATTACAGTTTTACTATATCTGACATTGTACAGTAGTTTTAATACTGAAAAAATTGGGACAAGGTAAAATAGAAATATTAAATCAAATTTTTAAAAAATTTTATTATTTTTCATATGCTTTTTGCCCCGTTTTTGAATAACACTGTTATTTGCTTAGGGTTAGTTTTTACATAGTAATTTAGGGTATAGTACAGAATTTTCCCAATGTATCAGTGAAATGAAATTTTCAAAATAGTTTTTTATACCTCATTTTAGGTGGCGGAAAGGGGGTATCACATGACATTCCGAGTATATGTCAGCGTTCTTTTGGGTTTTTTTCCGTCACCATTTCCATCTAGATTCATCCCCTTCTTGTCCCCGTGCAGTTGCCATTCCACTGAAACCCCAAAACGAAAATTCGGGCCCAATCCCCACGTCACACTTCGGGTTTTGACTTGGGTGCCCCCCATAGGAAGGCTTCCCATCTCTAATTTAAATCTAGTGTTTTAGGGTACGCTTTCAGGCCTTGAGTGTTAATCAGATCTACTAGTTTTCCTATGAGAACTTTTAAATTATATGTGAAACCCTAGCAAGGGGCCCACCCCAAGATCTATTTTTCACAATACCCTTTGCGGCAGGTTTCTTTGGGCCAAATTTTTTCTACTTTGGCCCGTGCTTGCGTATGCCAACATGAGATGGTATCCATACAAATTTGAATTTTAAAAATTACGCTCTTTTTGCATAGGTTACGTTACGCTTAATGCACCTCCTTTGAAAGAAAAAGAGCATTTTGGAGTAAACAAAAAACTCTCCAAAAGCCCTGACATTAAAAATTCCGTTCGAGGAGTATCCCTCCCAGCTCCTTTTGTGTGTGTTTCCCCAGTTTTAATTCTATATTAATTTGGGTGTTGTAGTAACCCCTTTTTTATATACACGCAAGCAAAAACCAGTTTTTGTATCCGGGACTGTACGGATCCGCGGCGAAACCCTTTCATATGAAATCACGCCCAAAAGATTCTGTGTGTTCCGTTCCCGTTGTTTTTGCGCAATTTTTTTCAAAACCATTTTATGCCCCCTGTTTTTTGTGGTAGACATGTAAGGGCACGACCAATTTTTAATTTTTCCCCTGGTGGAATGGAGCGACCTTTTGGTATTTTAAACAAATTTGGGAAACTTGAGTTTTTTTAAGGGTTCAGGGAGATTTTGTGTTCAGAGGGCGGGGCGTGTGTTGTTTTTGTCACGCCCTCCCTTGCGTGATTTTATGTTGCAGTTTTTTTTGGAAATTTTAGAGATACGGGGTTCCCTCAAGCTTTGCCCCCAAAATATGGTGGAATAAATATTATTCTATCAAAAATGGATGGTAATTTTTAATTTGTCCATTTTTCTATCCTTGCTTTTCTGGGGCCCCCGAGGAAAATCCAAATAGTTTCTTTTTGAAACTACCCCCAAAACTCCTTTTTTCTGATTCCTTACCTGAAACCCAATTTGCAGTGAGGGTTTAGTCTACAACTGCCCTTTTATAAAAGCCAATTTAAAACGTCTAGCGAGTTTAAACAAATTGTTTCCCATGTTCCCTTCCGCCAAAAATTTTCAAAGGTTTAAATCCCCCCCAGAGTCTCTTCTTTAGAGAGAAGCCCGGGTCTGCATCATTTAATTCCCCCCCGGATATTTTATTTTGGGAAATTTTTCCAAGCTCCTGGCCCACCTACAAAAAGGGGTTTTGGGGTATGATAGAGGGGTTTAGGCCTTTTGTTTTTTTTCAGGGAAATGACTAACCACCTCATGACCTTTCTGTGATTTTTTCCCCGGGGAATTTTTTGGGCATCCTCTTTGTATGATTTCCCTGACACATTTCATCTCCCATAGCATTTTAATGGATTCACCATCCCCAAGGGGGGTTTTTTTGCCCCAGCTTGTCATGAGGACTTTGAAAAAGCATAGGGCTGAGAACCCCTCCCTTGGGCCCAAAGGGAAAAAGACTGTGAAGTGGAACTTTTCCCCCCCTGAACAGGACACTTGCTATTGTTCGAGAGATAATTCTAATCCAGTTCAATATCTTCCCCCAAGATCCCAAAATTTATTTCTTTCTAGGTAACTTCCCTTTTTAAAAATTTGTCAAAAGCTGACTTAAGGTCAAAAAAAACAGGTGCTTCCCTGGATTAGAGTGTGAAAAGTACTCTGAAAAGCAGTTTTGTGTGCTACGCCCCGATGGGAAATCCGTAAAAGTTGAGATAATTTACCTTTGAAACCCGGTTGGAGTCTGTTCAAAATTATCCTTTTTAGAACTTTGCTTTACAAAATGAGGTTAATAAAATTGGGTTCGTTTTTATAGTGTTTGTTTGGGTATAGGGATGATTAGTGCGTGCCCGGGGGGGCGGGGAAGATATTTTTGGGGCAAAAAAAACCGGGTATATGTGCAAAAGGGGATTCCCAGCTCCTGGGGTAAAAGGCGGGGGGAACACTATGGGAAAATTTCCATCCTCACCGGGGGGGACGCTTTTCCTTTGATCATGCTTTTTGTTTCCCACTCAGTGTTTCCCCCAAAGTTGAGGGGTCAGTATCAAAACTTTCCAATCTAATGGCAAATTTTTGGGGGAAACTTTGTTTGGGCCTAAGTGTTCCAATTTTTGGGGGGAAGTGACTAAATTTTGGGACGCCCGGGCCTTTAAATTTAAGGGAAATTTTTTGCTTGGGGCCAAGGGGGACTAGGGAACGGGGGGGAAAATTCGATTTTTTTTTTTCCAAGACCCCCGACATTGGGGTTTTATTGTTAATCCCTTTGTAGGAATTTTCCCAAAGTTTTTCATTTCTAAAAGGGAGTTTTTAAATTCCCCGTGGGTTTTTTTTAAACCCTTAAGAAATTCAAAAAGGTTCCCAGGGGTTTATTACCCTGTTGTAAATAAAAAAGCTCCTGAACCCCGTTTTTTTTCCCTTAATAATCTAGGGTCACCGCCCCAATTTAAAGGTTGTTTGGACTTTGTGAGTTGCTGTTCTTGAGGTTTTTTTTTGGGACAGCCCCAAGTGTTGTAGTAATCAGTCCCCACTTTTGGGTCATGTCCATGGGAAAATTTTAAAACACTTGTTACTGTGTAATCATTGTACCGTCTAGATACGTTTTTTAAAAATTTGATGATAAAAGGTAAGGGGGGATAAAAATTTTTGGACCCTATTTTTTTTTTGGGGCTGATTATTTTTCAACGGGCGTGTTTTGGGTTACTATTAAAAAGGGGTCATGTTTAGCCTGTTGAAAGCTTTGTTTCTGACTTTTCCAACCACAAGATCCCCCTTCCATTACAAATTTCAAAACCGGGCCCCCCGCCACGGGGATTTTTCCCTTTCTTTTCCATATACTGCCATAGATCTGTTTTTCACAAAATTTTGGAACTCTTCGCCCCTTTTTCTTGCATTGACCATCCCAAATTTAAAAATGTTAGCTTAAAATTTTCCCATGCATATTGTCCCGTGATTCTAAAATTTGGGCAGTGAATCACTCTGAAATTTTCACCCCTTGCGTATCTTGTACAGAGAAAAAAACCCAGAGGCTGTTCAAATATGTAAATCTGATACTGCACATTTTTGTCTTTAGATTTCGGGCCCCAAAAACTTATGCGTTGGTGTCACTGACATAAGTCAATAGGCCTGTATTCCGGTGTTCGTTAGGATTGGTACCTTTTCCTAATTCTAGGGGGGGGGGGGGGGGGTTTTTTTTTTTTTGGTGGTTTATGTAAGGAGCTTTTTTAAAAACCGGAAACGTAAACATTGTTGTTAAAATATAGTAAACCCAAATTCTTAATTCTACCTTTTGGGACCCCACGTTTTTTTAAATTTTTTTCCATGAAAGAAAAGTAATTGTTTTTTGTCCCCATCACCCCCCAAAGTTTAACTGTTTGGGAAAAAATTTCTTTTTGGGGAAACTCTTTAGCCTGCATATTTTTTGTACGGCTTCCCTTATCGGGTTTTGTATTTTATCTTTTTTGCGCGCTTTCCGCGTATTGATACTACCCTAATCCGTAGAATTTTTGATGATGTCCAAAATTTCCCCGTGCCCTTCGCATTTTCTTTCCAGCGTCTTTTTTACGGTCACTGTGGGTCACTGTTTTCAGAGGGCCCCGGTCGTGCGTAATAATAATATCAAGCCCTCTTTCCCGTTTTTTTAACTCACTAACATCTTTCAAACGCCCCATTTCCCTGTCAACACATCACTTTTTTTCTCCATTTTTATTTTTTTTCCAATTCAGAAATCTCTTCCCTGATGTTTTTTTTTTCATTTCAGCAATCTCTTGCCTATGCTTCTTTTTTCCTGGGCCCTTTATCCATTTTTTTTCACCAATTTTTTCTCCTGTGGCACTTTTTCCTGGATGGGGAACCCCCCTGGCAGTTGGGGGAAATTCCCTGTGGGTTGGGGGCGTCACGGGGCCCCTGGGGTGTTTTGGGGTGGCGGGGCCCGGGGCCCCATGGGGCCACCCCGCGGTCGATGGGTAGGGTGGGGGCAGGGGGGGGGGGGGTTTTTGCTCGTGGGGGTTTTTGGGGGGGCAGTTACGGCCCGGGCCGTCACCCCTTCCACTTGAAGAAAAGAACAGTCCCTTGGCGGAATCCGTAGAGTTTACAATCGAAATGCAATAAAAACGGAATAGGGAAAACGAGACTGGAAAAACTTTTTGGGTTAAATTTTTTATTTATTAATTTATTTATTGTTTTTAAATTTCCCCTAAAACTGATTCACCCTGCGTCCCCTATGCTTATTATCTAAAGAAAAAGTATTTTTTTTAAAAGGGAGAGAGGAGAGAGACAGAGAAAAGATAAAAAAGGGGGAAAGGGGAAAAGATGAAGAGAGAAAGTGAAAGGGGGGTGATCCATATCTCAAAATGTTTTAAAACCTTCGTTCTTCACGGTTTTTAAAGGGCCCCTAAAATCCCCTACGTTGTTTTTGGTGTCCCTTTTTTCCTTTATGATTGCCCGGGTATATTTTCCCTTTCATTTCATTTTTAAACTGTGAGGGTTTAGCCAAAAATCGTTTTTTCGCCGTTCACTTCGAAACCCGGGGATCAATCCCACAAAATTTTTGTGTGGTGTGTGTGGTGTGTTTTGTGGGGTTGGGGTGTGGTGGTGTGTGTGTGGTGTGTGTGTGTGTGTGTTTGTGTGGTGTGTGTGGGGTGTGTGTTGTTGGTGGGTTGTGTTTTTTTTTTTTTTTTTTTTGGTTGTGGTTTGGGGGGGGGGTGTTTTGGTGGGGTGGGTTTGCGGGTTTCTTAGTCGCCTTGTTATGGGTAATTAATTTTAAATACTTTCCTTTCCAAATAAAATCCTAAACAAAGGGGGAAAAGGGGAAAATGGTTGTTAAAAGGAAAAAATTCCTTTTAATTTTTCAACATTTTTAAAGAAAGTTCCCCCAGGGGGGAACAAACCCCAATTCATTTTAAGATCGTTTTAATTTGGTTTGAAAAAATAAGGATAAATTTTCCAATAAAGAGTACTAAACGATCCCAAAAGAAATTTAAAAACAAAAGGGGTATGGGTTTTTTACCATAAATTTTCCTTTTTTTTTCTTTTAAATTTTTATCAAACCCGCGATAACATTGAAAAATCCAGTTCCCCCTAACATTTATAGTTTTTACATTGGGGTAAAAAAACAAAAAAAAAAAAAAGGAAAAAAATTTCCCGTTGAAAAAGGGGCAGTGAATAAAAGAAAAAAATGCTTCCCAAATCAAAGTAAAGTTTTGACCTAAAATGGATAGGGTTTTTTTTTGAATTTTTGGGGAAGATTTTTAAGCCCCTTTCAGGGTCAAACAAACTTAAAACCGACCCATTGGGGAAAAATTTGAATTTTTTAATTAAAAATAAAGAAAAAAAAACCAAAAAAAAAACTTTTTTAAGCAAAAACCTATAAACTTGAATGGGAATTAAATTTTTTGGAAAAAGGAAAAAGTTTTTTAAAAATCCCTGGTCAAAGTTTTTTTTCCCATTTTAAGGGATGAAAAAAGGTTTTGTAAAAAAGGACTTTTTTAAAAAGTTCCGCCCCCCCGGGCCCCAAAAAAAAAAAAAAAAACCGGGCGGGGCAAAATTAAATTTTTAAGGGTTTACCGGGAAAAACAAAAAAAACTGTTTTTTCGGGGGCTTTTAAAAACCAACCCAAATGGGGAATCGTTTTTTTTTACGAAAAAAAAAATTTTTTTTTTGTTCTTTTTCAAACTTCCCCCGGTTTAAAAAAAAGTGATATTTAAAAACATCAAAGCGTTTTTATTCACACAAACCCCAAGGGGAAAACGAGACAACGAAACGGTAAGGAAAAGGGGTGAAAAATTTTCGATTACCTTTACCCATTTGCCGACCGGGTTATCGGCCCCTTTTTGCGTAACACATAATGAAACATAAGGTGTGTCAGCGGAACCAAGGGGTGCGGGAAAGTCCTCCATTAAGACATGTTGTATTTATTAAAAATAAACCCTTTTTAGAAGAAAATCTTTTAACGGCTTTTTGCATTTTTGTTATTGCCGATAGAGGAACGCCACGGCTGTGTTAATGATTCGGAAATTTAGGAAGGGCATTTTTTCGTTCTTTTTTCAAATAAGAAAAGAGAAAAAAAAACATAATGTTTTGAGTGTATATGGTTTGATTTCCCTTTCTTTTATGGTTTATATGCGAATATTTGTTGGGGCGGGGGCTGTGGACTCGGGCCCAAATCTTTTGTGTTTTTAAAATTAAATTTAAAAAAAAAAAAATGAAGGGTTAGAATGGGAAATGTTGTTATAAAAAAGAAAAAAATTTCAAACAATTGGGAAACTAGGTTTTAAAAACAATAATAATGAAGAAATGATAAAAAAAGAAATTTTTAAAAAAAGTTCCTAAACGAAAGCCCCTATTTATGGGCACATTTCTTTTTAATTTTTCAATAAACCAAAAGAGAAAATTTTTCCATAAAACAAAGAGC
>NW_023641435.1:2500-7500 GCF_015228065.2 Penaeus monodon
TTATACGGTATATCATACGAGTATCTATATATAGTGATAGAGAGAGGACAGATAAACAAGACTGCAATTAGGTCTCAGGTGAGTCAAGCTTTGCTAAAATAACGAGGAGGTAGATCATCAGGCCCATTGACAGCACTCAAGTTGAAATTAGGCATTTTTCTAATTAATAGAGATTCTAATTTTTCTTTCGTATGAATTGGCTGATTATGAATTAATTAGCGCTTTTCAAGTTAAGCGGAGTGACCTTCATCACGTAAATGAACGAACACGCATTTGATCCTTAGACAAATCTAACATCACGCTGTTCATAATTCTTTACTAAAAAGCTCTACTCGGTTTCACCCATGTAAAACTTGGGGCAATCTTTACAAGGTATAGTGTAAATAGCGGGAGAAGTCTCAGAGCATCGGAGTCGCATTGTGTTTAAACTAAAAGTATTACGCAACGTATTCGGATATGTAAAGCAATGTCAATGCCAGCGCCCTGAACATTTTGCCGTTTTCATCGAGGGACGGGTTATACGGAACAATTAATAGATTTACGGCACTATCCGTTGAGAATTAGGGAATGAGTATAAAATTCCATCCTCGCAGATTGTGAGTGTGCCTGATTTAAGAAGAAACGGGGATATGCCTAATTTCGAAAAGTTTCAAAAAGGACGTCAAGCTCCGATCTAATAAACTCATTGTCACAAATTTCTATATGCCTAAGAAGATGTACGAGACTACTGATTTTTTTACATATAACGATGATTCGAGAAAAGTGAAGGATAATTGCGTGGGAGTAGGTTTACGGTTAAAACGAAAATTTAGCGAGCCATTACATTGAATTAAAAGTATGTCAAGAAAAGTAATTTCCCTGAATCTCCCATTCTATATTGTAAATTGATAGTACGAGCGAGGTGTGAGTTTATTGAAAATATATCATTGAAATCTGAAGGGTTCACTAGATAAAAATATATATATAATATATATATATATATTATATATATATATATAATATAATATAGATATGTATGATGTTGGTATGTATATATATTATATCTATATATATAGATAGAGAGATATGATAGTATAGATATAATGTATACACACACACACACAAACGCACAACACACACACACACACACACACACAACACACACACTCATATAGATATATATATATAATAATATATATATATATATAATATATTATATTTATATATATATATGTAAAATTTTAAATATAATATCTATATATATATATTTCCCACACACACACACACACACCACACACACACACACACACACACCACACACACACACACACACACACACACACACACACACACGCACACACACGACCACCACCACACACACACACACACACACACACACACACCCACACACACCACACCACACACACACACATATATATATATATATATATAGATATATAATAGATATATATATATATAGATATATATACATATATATATACATATATTTATATATATATATATATACTATATATATAATATATATATATTGATACATATATACAATATAATAGGATAGACAGATAGATTAAACATACAGAAGGTATACTGCTATTATCGATATTTATAGAATATTCATTAGTGGAATTCTTCATACGTTTTACCCATTTCTTTCCTGATAGTTTTCATTGCCACCGGACCGAGACAGAGCGAAAATCATTTTGAAAATTCTTACAATGCCATTGATAGATCAAGATAGGAGTGATGCCTCAGCAGTAATAACATTATGGAATATAATTGCTCGGTATAAAGCTCTCTGCAAACAATAGGTACATACATTAGGTTGTGGAAATTATTTTGTTCTTACCTGATAGTTTTGTTTATGTTTTGTCATATGTTTAGTTTTTTTTATGTGGTGTATATGGTTATGAAGAAATGCTGTGGGTATTGCAGTTTGTTTGAAGTGACTGCGTTCGCTGTCGTTCTAGGGGACTAAAAAAAATTACAATGCATTCCATGTGAAACACAAACTGACATGGAATCAAATAAAAAATGAAGCAAACGTACTCAGTAGCAAAAACACTGACACACACACACACACCACACACACACACACCACAACACACACAAACATATTATAAATCTAGGTATATATTATGTATATATATATATATATAGTATAGTATTATCTATTAGATATATAGTAATAGTAATAGGACCATAGAGTCCATAATTATTATAGTTATATTATATATAGTTATATGTATATATTATAATTATACATAGGTTATAGATATTTATATATATATATATATATTTTATATATATATAAGTATAATATATTATAAATATATACATTATATATAATGATACATATATAATATATATATATAGATATATATTATAATATATTTATATATGTGGGTGTGTTGTGTGAATGGTGTTTATTTTTTTCTAGCCGCGTTCCGTTGTTGTGTCGCCCCTCCATTGAGTAGCGGTTGATGGCCACTTGGGTTGGAGTAACAGACAGCTACGGTTGGATTGCCGTTTTAATTTTTCGATTTTTGTACTTTTTTTTTTTGCCCATGCTTTTCAGTATTATGAATAAGTCTTATCTTAATGAATGAATTCTTTCCATCGTCACCGTCTTATATTTGAAATAAACTAATGCTGCCCAAAGTGTCACCCGGCGCTTAACGCGATAGTGTAATACAAGAAGAAGTACAAGTAGTAAAGAAAATAGGAGAAGTACCACAAGTGGCAGAGACCGCGGGGAGTCTAACAGTTCCTGCGGGAAGATAGCGAGGCGATGGATCCTTTAGAAACAACGGGGACGGTTAATGAGAGCGGGAAGGAGTGTGGCAGGACGTTCACCAGCTCTCCGGTGCTGAGGAAACACCGAGCTCGAAGATTTACGTGCTGGAGGGCCGGGAGATGCTGTGGTTTCAGATATTGAGGATGATGGAGATGAGGAGACGATGCTTGTGGTTTACGAGATATTGAGGGATGATGGATAGATGAGGGGAGGATGCTGTGGTGTCACTGTAGCGATGATCAGGAGTAAGAAGGTAAGGGTATGTGTGGTGACTCGGATGGTGGGAGAGCGAGGCAGTCTTGTGGTTTTGGATGTGAGGATGATGAAGATGAGGATGAGGATCTCGATTTCACGTGATGGTGATGTGTGGAGAGCTGCTAGGGGGGGGGTTGCAGAGGAAGATGAGGACAGGAATGGCTGTGGTTTCAGAGGAAGATGAGGGGATGTTGGTTTCAGGAAGATGAGGAGGATGCTGTTGGTCCAGAGAAGATGAGGAGGCTGTGTTGGTTTCAGTGAGAGATGAGGAGGATGCTGTATGGTTTAGAGGAAGATGAGGAGGGATACTGTTGGTTTAGAGCCGAGGATTTGGGGGGTACTGTAGGTTTTAGAGGAAAGTGAGGAGACGAATGTGTTGGTTCAGAGAAGAGGGGGGGGGTGCTCCTTGGTTTCAGTCAATGAATGTACAGTAGGATTCGGTTCACGGTGGGAAGGTGGTTTGGGAGCTGTTGGTTTCAGATTATGGTTTTTGAGATACGGCGGATGTGGGGACTTTTGATTTTTAAGGATGAGAAAAAGCTGTGGTTTATGACAATGAAGACGAAGAGGATGCTATGGTTTCTGAGAGTGTAGATGAGAACGGAGGACACTGTATTTTCAGACAATGTGCTATTGAAAATCGGTGGTCATGAGATGAAGAATACAGAGGAAGGGTGTGAACAGATGTTGCTGTTTCGGATTATTCATAAACTGAGGATGCCCCCTGTGGTTTTCAGGAGAAAAGGGTATTTTTTCAGATGATGAAGAAGAAGGATCATGTCCCGTTTCCGGAGGCTGAAGGTGCGAAAGTGCTTGGTTCAGAAGCAAGTTTGAAGGAGCAAGGCTTTCTGAAGATGGAAGTCCGAAAATTGCTATGGTTTCATATGACTTGAAAGCGAAAGATACCGATGTTTTCGGAGAAACACGACGAAAATGAGGGAGTATGCCTTGGTTTCAATTGCTGGAGATGCTGTGGCTCCAAATGATGTAAAATGATAGTGAAGCTATATAACCCAAAACGTGAGAGAGGGGACACTGTATCACCCGAGGGTATATTTTCATACGGTTCATAGGAGGATAAGGCATCTCAATCCCACGTTCTTGCAATACAAACCGAGACGACACAGAGTAAATAACCCTTCGTATGTCTCTGGATTGTCCCGGGCGGTCCGGTTATATAATGCGTCAAAACGTGTAAGATTCCCCAGCCCTTCTGTATGCAAACGTATTGGCTGCAACAACTGGGAATCAATACTGTGGCTGAGCACTGCTCTTACCTAAGTGTACGCATTTACTGCTATAGTACTTGCCAGGATCAAGGAATGAATGTGAAAAAGGTTTGTCTTTCTTGCTTTCTTTCTCTTGCACCTTTTTCTTTTCGTTTTTTCCTTTCGTATCGGGATCTTTCACGTTGCTGAGTCTGTTTACCGTTGATGGATATTTTACTATTTCATTATCTCGTTTCGGAAATATCAAAAACGGGCTTGGTGTATATATGGCGAACTGGACTTTCGGCTTTCTCTCTCTCTGCATTTTCTATGCATCAAAAGTCTACTTCCCTGTTTTCTAACTTGAACAGACACACACATACATCACATACACACACACACACACACACAAGAATCATATACTTGTGGTATAATCTATATATATATAGTATATTAATATAATATATATATATATATATATATATGTATATATATATATACAACATACGCACCTGCATATATATACCAAACATCGACTCACAAGCATGATATGATATATATATATATATATCATATATATATATATAATATTATATATATATATATACTATATATATATAATTTTTTTGCTTTTTACCTTTTTTTTCTCTTTTTTGCCAACAGCCATTCATTCCACTGCAGGGACTATAGGCCTCTCTCAATTCACTACTGAGAGGTTATATATGGCAGTGCCACCCTTGCCT
>NW_023641436.1:0-10523 GCF_015228065.2 Penaeus monodon
AAAATTAAATAAAAATTAATTTAAAATTATTTTTTATTTTATTTTATTAATTTTATTGTTATTATATATATTATTGTACTGGTATATAATTGCAAAATAATTATTAAACAGTATAATTACAGTAATAACGATACTAATTAAGATAATGATATAAATAATTATTATGAAATCGTTATTATTGTTATTATTATTGTTATTACTATTATTATTGTTGTGGTTATTAGTATTATTGCAAAAATATATACTATAACTCCAATAATTGCAATATAATGATAACAATGCAATAATGATGATAATAATTGCAATAATGATGATGTGATTGATAATGATCATAATGATGATAATGATATGATAACGATAATAATGATGATAATCATGTAATGATGATGATAATAACAGGAATTGTGTCCATATATAATAAAAAAAGGGATAGAAAAACATTCCCAAAGTCAAAAAGCGGCAAATCTAGCGAATATAGCCTTTTGAGAGTATACTCCAAAATGACGTTTTTTTTTTCGATTTCTTGGTGATTTCGGCAATTATTAGGGTAATAATGATAATAATTACAGAATTTGTATTAATCATAGCAATAATGATGATAAAAGTGGAATAAAGAGAATTTTGATAACATTTGAATATTATTAAAATTATTATTATTATTAGTATCATTATATTATTATTATTATTATTATTATTATTATAATATTATTATTATTATTATTATTATTACTAACTATTATCTTAATTATTAGTATTATTGCCAAAAATCTATTATATCTGTAAAAATACAATAATAATAATAAGTAAAGTATAATAATAATAATGCTAGTGATTATAATATTGTTATTAGTATTATTATGTTATTATTATCATTATTATTTGTACTGGTAGATAATAAAAATAATTATTATAACAGTAATAATTACAGTAATAACGATCTAATTAAGATAATGATATAAATAATTATTATAAAATCGTATTATGTTATTATTATTTTATTACATTATTATTGTTGTGGTTTTAGTATTATTTCAAAAATATATACTATAACTCCAAAAAATTGCAATAATAATGATAACAATTGCAAAAATGATGATAATAATTGCAATAATGATGATAATGATGAAGATAATGATGATAATGATGATGATAAAGATAATAATGATGATAATCATGATAATGATGATGATAATAAGAGGAATTGTGTCCATATATAATATAAAAAAGGTATAATAAAAACATTCCCCTAAGTCGAAAAAGCGGCAAAATCTAGCGAAATATAGCCTTTTGAGAGAATACTCCAAAATGACGTTTTTTCGATTTCTTTGGTGATTTCGGCAATTATTAGGGTAATAAAGATAATAATTACCAGAATTGTATTAATCATAACAATAATGATGATAAAAGTGAGAATAAAGAGAATTTTGATAACATTTGAATATTATTAAAATTATTATTATTATATTATTATTATTAGTAGTAGTATTATTATTATTAGTATTATTATTATTATTATTATCATTATTATTATTTGTACTGGTAGTATAATTGCAAAAATAATTATTATAACAGTAATAATTACAGTAATAATGATACTAATTAAGATAATGATATAAATAATTATTATAAAATCGTTATTATTGTTATTATTATTGTTATTACTATTATTATTGTTGTGGTTATTAGTATTATTTTTAAAAATATATACTATAACTCCAATAATTGCAATAATAATGATAACAATTGCAATAATGATGATAATAATTGCAATAATGATGATAATGATAATAATGATGATAATGATGATGATAACGATAATAATGATGATAATCATGATAATGATGATGATAGTAACAGGAATTGTGTCCATATATAATATAAAAAAGGTATAAGAAAAACATTCCCAAAAGTCGAAAAAAACGGCAAAATCTAGCGAAATATAGCCTTTTGAGAGTATACTCCATAATGACGTTTTTTCGATTTCTTTGGTGATTTCGGCAATTATTAGGGTAATAATGATAATAATTACCAGAATTGTATTAATCATAACAATAATGATGATAAAAGTGAGAATAAAGAGAATTTTGATAACATTTGGAAAATTATTAAAATTATTATATTATTTATTATTATTATTATTATTTATTATTATTATTATTATTATTATCTTAATTGTTAGTATCATTGCCAAAAAATCTATTATATCTGTAATAATAACAATAATAACGATACTAATTAAGATAATGATATAAATAATTATTATAAAATCGTTATTATTGTTATTACTATTATTATTGTTGTGGTTATTAGTATTATTGCAAAAATATATACTATAACTCCAATAATTGCAATAATAATGATAACAATTGCAATAATGATGATAATAATTGCAATAATGATGATAATGATGATGATAATGATGATAATGATGATGATAACGATAACAATGATGATAATCATGATAACGATGATGATAATAAGAGGAATTGTGTCCATATATAATATAAAAAAGGTATAAGAAAAACATTCCCAAAAGTAAAAAAAGTGGCAAAATCTAGCGAAATATAGCCTTTTGAGAGTATACTCCAAAATGACGTTTTTTCGATTTCTTTGGTGATTTTGGCAATTATTAGGGTAATAATGATAATAATTACCAGAATTGTATTAATCATAACAATAATGATGATAAAAGTGAGAATAAAGAGAATTTTGATAACATTTGAATATTATTAAAATTATTATTATTATTATTATTATTATTATTATTATTATTATTATTATTATTATTATTATTATTATTACTATTATCTTAATTATTAGTATTATTGCCAAAAAATCTATTATATCTGTAATAATAGCAATAATAATAATAAGTATAAGTATAATAATAATAATGCTAGTGGTTATAATATTGTTATTAGTATTATTATTGTTATTATTATCATTATTATTATTTGTACTGGTAGTATAATTGCAAAAATAATTATTATAACAGTAATAATTACAGTAATAACAATAACAATTGCAATAATGATGATAATGATGATGATAATGATGATAATGATGATAATGATGATGATAACGATAATAATGATGATAATCATGATAAGGATGATGATAATAAAAGGAATTGTCCATTATAATATAAAAAGGTATAAGAAAAACATTCCCAAAGTCGAAAAAGCGGCAAAATCTAGCAGAAAATAGCTTTTCAGATATACTCCAAAATGACGTTTTTTCGATTTCTTTGGTGATTTCGGCAATTATTAGGGTATAATGATATATTACCAGAATTGTATTAATCATAACAAATAATATGATAAAATGAGAATAAAGAGAATTTGATAACATTTGAATATTATTAAAATATTATTATTATATTATTATTATATTATTTATTATTATATACTATTATTTAATTAATTATAATTATGCCAAAAATCTATTATATCTGTAATAATTCAATATAATAATAATATAAGTATAAAATAATAATGCTAGTGGTTAAATATGTTATTAGTTTATTATTGTTATTATTATCATTATTATTATTTGTATGGGTATAATTGCAAAAATAATTATTATAACAGTAATAATTACAGTAATAACGATACTAATTAAGATAAATGCTATAAATAATTATTATAAAATCTTATATTGTTATTATTATTGTTATTACTATTATTATTGTTGTGGTTATTAGTATTATTGCAAAAATATATACTATAACTCCAATAATTGCAATAATAAGGATACAATTGCAATAATATGATAATATTGCAATAATGATGATAATGATGATGATATGATGATAATGATGATAATGATGATGATAACGATAATAATGATGATAATCATATAACGATGATGATAATAAGAGGATTGTGTCCATATATAATAAAAAAAGTTTAAGAAAAACATTCCCAAAAGTCGAAAAAGCGGCAAAATCTAGCGAAATATAGGCTTTTGAGAGTATACTCCAAGATGACGTTTTTTTCGATTTCTTTGGTGATTTCGGCAATTATTAGGGTAATAATGATAATAATTACCAGAATTGTCTTAATCATAACAATAATGATGATAAAAGTGAGAATAAAGAGAATTTGATAACATTTGAATATTATTAAAATTATTATTATTATTATTACTATATTATTATTATTATTATATATTATTATATTATTATTATTATTATTATTACTATTATCTTAATTATTAGTATTATTGACAAAAAATCTATTATATCTGTAATAATAACAATAATAATAATAAGTATAAGTATGATAATAATAATGCTAGTGGTTATAATATTGTTATTAGTATTATTATTGTTATTATTATCATTATTATTATTTGTACTGGTAGTATAATTGCAAAAATAATTATTATAACAGTAATAATTACAGTAATAAAATACTAATTAAGATAAAGTATAAATAATTTTTATAAAATCGTTATTTTTGTTTTTATTATTTTTTACTGTTATTATTGTTGTGGGTTTTTAGATTATTGCAAAAAAAAATATACTATAACTCCAATAATTTTCAAAAATTTAAAGATAACAATTGCCATAAATTTTATAATAATTGCAATAAATGATGATAAGATGATGAAAGTGATAATGATGATAATGATGATGAAAACGATAATAAAAGATGATAATCATGACAACGATGATGATAATAAGAGGGAAATTTTGGGCCATATATAATATAAAAAAAAGGGATAAGAAAAACATTCCCAAAAAACGAAAAAGCGGCAAATTCTAGCGAAAAATAGCCTTTTTTAGAGTATACCCAAAAGACGTTTTTTCGATTTCTTTTTGGGGATTTCGGAAAATTTTTAGGGTAATAAAGATAATAATTACCCGAATTTTATTTAAACATAACAAAAATGAGATAAAAGGAGAAAAAAGAGAATTTTTTATAAAATTTGAAAATTATTAAAATTTTATTATTATTATTTTTATTATTTTTTTATTTTTATTATTTTTATTATTATATTATTATTATTATTAACTATTATCTTAATTATTATATCATTGCAAACATTATTTTTCTGTAATAAAAACAATAATAATAATAAAAATAAGTATAATAATAATAATGTAGGGTTATAATATTGTTATTTGTATTTTTATGGGTTTTATTACATTATTATTTTTGTACTGGTAGTAAATTGCAAAAAAATTTTATAACAGTAAAATTACAGTAAAAACGAAACAATTTAAAATAATGATATAAAAATTATTATAAAATCGTTTTTTATTGTTTTTTTATTTTTATTACTATTTTTATTTTTTTTTTGGGTTTTTGTATTATTTCAAAAAAATATAAAAAAACTCCCAAAAAATTACAATAATAATGATAAAAAATTGCAAAAATGATGATAAAAAATGCAAAAAAGATGATAAATGATGATGATAAAGATGATAATGATGTAAAGATGATGATAAAAATAATAATGATGATAATCAGATAAGATGATGGGTAAAAACAGGGTTGTGCCAATATAATATAAAAAAAGGGATAAGAAAAACTTTTCCCCAAAATCCCAAAAAAACGGCAAAATCTGCGAAAATAGCCTTTTGGGGTATCTCCAAAAAACCCTTTTTTCGATTTCTTTGGTGATTTGGAATTTTAGGGTAATAAAAGATAATAATTACCCGAATTGTATTAATCATAACAATAAAGTGATATAAGTGAGAATAAAGAGAATTTTTATAACATTTAATATTATTAAAATTATATTATTATTATAATTATTATTATTATTTTAAATTATTATTTTTATTATTATTTTACTATTATCTTAATTTTTAGATTATTGCCAAAAAAAACTATTTTTATCTGTAATAATAAAAAAAAATAAAATAATAATGTATAGTAATAATAATTAGTGTTAAATATTGTTATTAGTATTTTTATTGTTTTTTTATCATATTATTTTTTTTTATGGTGTATAATTGCAAAAATAATTATTATAAAAAGTAATAATTTTCAGTAAAACGATACTAAATTTAAATAAGATATAAATAATATTTTAAAATCGTTTTTTTGTTTTTTATTTTATTACTATTTTATTGTTTTTGGTTTTTAGTATTTTTGCAAAAATATATACTATAACTCCCAAAAATTGCAATAATAAGGATAACAATTGCAATAATGTGATAAAAATTGCAATAAGGGTGTAATGATGATGATAATGATGTAATGATAATAATAAAGATTTTTAAAAAGATAATAATGAGATAATCATGATAAAGATGATAAAAAGAGGAATTGTGCCATATTTAAAATAAAAAATGATAAGAAAAAATTTCCCCCAAACGAAAAAGCGGCAAAATCTGCGAAATATAGCCTTTTGAGATATACTCCAAAATGACGTTTTTTTTTTTTGATTTTTTGGTGATTTCGGCAATTATTGGGTAATAATGATAAAAATTACCAGAAATTTTATTAAAATAACAAAATGATGATAAAAGTGAAATAAAAAAATTTTGTAACATTTGAATTTATTAAAATTTTTTTATTATTATTATTATTATTATTATTTTTATTATTATTATTTTTATTATTATTTTTATTTTATTTTATTATTTCTTAAATTTTTAGTATTATTGCCAAAAAATCTATTATATTGAATAAACAATAATAAAAAAAGATAAGTATAATAAAAAATGCTAGTGGTTAATATTGTTATTTGTTTATTTTTATTTTTCATTTTTATTATTTGTACTGGTAGCATAATTGCAAAAATAATTTTTATAACAGTAATAATTACATAATAAAGATATAATTAAGATAATGCTATAAATAATTTTATAAAATAGTTTTTTATTTTTATTTTTTTTGTTTTTACTATTATTATTGTTGGGTTATTAGTTTATTGCAAAAAATTATCTATAACTCCAATAATTGCAATAAAATGATAACTTTCAATAATTTTATAAAAATTGCAATAATGATGATAAAGAGGTGTAATGATGATAATTGTAATGAGATGATAACGATAATAAGGAAAATCTGATAACGATGATGATAATAAAAAGGGAAATTTTTGGGCCATATATAAATAAAAAAGGTATAAGAAAAAAATTTCCAAAAGTCGAAAAAGCGGGAAAATTAGCGAAATATAGCCCCTTTTAGAGTGTACTCCAAATGACGTTTTTCGATTTCTTTGGTGTTTTTGGCAAATTTTTAGGGTAATAATGATAATAAATTTCCAAATTGTATTAATATAACAATAATGATGATAAAATAGAGAAAAAAGAGAATTTTTATAACAATTTTAATATTATTAAAATTTTTATTTAAATTTTATTTTTATTATTATTATTATTATTTTTATTTATTATATTAATTATAATTTTTATATTATTAGTACATTTTCCCAAAAAAACTATTATACTGAATAATAACAAAAATAATAAAAGTATAAATATAATAAAAAAATAAAACTAGGGTTAAATTGTTATTATTATTTTTTATTATTTATTATCATTTTTATTATTTGTACTGGGAGTATAATTGCAAAAATAATTTTTTATAACAGTAAAAATTACGTAATAACGATCTAATTAAAATAAGCTTTAAAAATTATTATAAAAAAGTTATTATTGTATTTTTTTGTTATTACTATATTTTTGTTGGGGTTATTTGATTATTGCAAAAATATATACTATAACTCCAATAATTTAATAATAATGATAACAATGCATAAGTGATAAAAATTGGGAATAATGAGATAATATGATGATAATGATGATAATGATGATAATGGTGAGATAACGATAATAATGATGAAATCATGATAAAATGATGATAATAAGAGGAATTGTGCCATATATAATATAAAAAAGGTAAAACAACATTCCCAAAAAATCGAAAAAGCGGCAAAATTAGCGAAATATGCCTTTTGAGAGTATACTCCCCAAAAGACGTTTTTTCGATTTTTTTGGTGTTTCGGCAATTATTAGGGTAAAAAGATAAAAATTTTCCGAATTTTATTAATCTAACAATAATGATGAAAAAAGTGAGAATAAAAAAAATTTTGATAACATTTTAATAAATTTTTAAAAATTTTTATTATTATTATTAATTTTTTATTATTATTATTATTATTATTGTTATTATTATCGTTATTATTATTTGTACTGGTAGTATAATTGGAAAAATAATTATTATAACAGTAATAATTACAGTAATAACGATACTAATAAAGATAATGCTATAAATAATTATTATAAAATCGTTATTATTGTTATTATTATTGTTATTACTATTATTATTGTTGTGGTTATTAGTATTATTGCAAAAATATATACTATAACTCCAATAATTGCAATAATAATGATAACAATTGCAATAATGATGATAATAATTGCAATAATGATGATAATGATGATGATAATGATGATAATGATGATAATGATGATGATAACGATAATAATGATGATAATCATGGTAACGATGATGATAATAAGAGGAATTGTGTCCATATATAATATAAAAAAGGTATAAGAAAAACATTCCCAAAAGTCGAAAAAGCGGCAAAATCTAGCGAAATATAGCCTTTTGAGAGTGTACTCCAAAATGACGTTTTTTCGATTTCTTTGGTGATTTCGGAAATTATTAGGGTAATAATGATAATAATTATCAGAACTGTATTAATCATAAGAATAATGATGATAAAAGTGAGAATAAAGAGAATTTTGATAACATTTGAATATTATTAAAATTATTATTATTATTATTATTATTATTATTATTATTATTATTATTATTATTATTACTATTATCTTAATTATTAGTATCATTGCCAAAAAATCTATTATATCTATAATAATAACAATAATAATAATAAGTATAAGTATAATAATAATAATGCTAGTGGTTATAATATTGTTATTAGTATTATTATTGTTATTATTATCATTATTTTTATTTGTACTGGTAGTATAATTGCAAAAATAATTATTATAACAGTAATAATTACAGTAATAACGATACTAATTAAGATAATGCTATAAATAATTATTATAAAATCGTTATTATTGTTATTATTATTGTTATTACTATTATTATTGTTGTGGTTTTTAGTATTATTGCAAAAATATATACTATAACTCCAATAATTGCAATAATAATGATAACAATTGCAATAATGATAATAATAATTCCAATAATGATGATAATGATGATGATAATGATGATAATGATGATAATGATGATGATAACGATAATAATGATGATAATCATGATAACGATGATGATAATAAGAGGAATTGTGTCCATATATAATATAAAAAAGGTATAAGAAAACATTCCCAAAAGTCAAAAAAGCGGCAAAATCTAGCTAAATATAGCCTTTTGAGAGTATACTCCAAAATGACGTTTTTTACGATAACTTTGGTGATTACGGCAATTATTAGGCTAATAATGATAAAAATTACAAGAATTGTATTAATCATAAAATAATGATGATAAAAGTGAGAATAAAGAGAATTTTGATAACATTTGAATATTATTAAATTTATTATTATTATTATTATTATTATTATTATTATTATTATTATTATTATTATTATTATTATTATTATTATTATTATTATTTGTACTGGTAGTATAATTGCAAAAATATATACTATAACTCCAATAATTGCAATAATAATGATAACAATTGCAATAATGATGATAATAATTGCAATAATGATGATAATGATGATGATAATGATGATAATGATGATAATGATGATGATAACGATAATAATGATGATAATCATGATAATGATGATGATAATAACAGGAATTGTGTCCATATATAATATAAAAAAGGTATAAGAAAAACATTCCCAAAAGTCGAAAAAAGCGGCAAAATCTAGCGAAATATAGCCTTTTGAGAGTATACTCCAAAATGACGTTTTTTCGATTTCTTTGGTGATTTCGGCAATTATTAGGGTAATAATGATAATAATTACCAGAATTTTATTAATCATAACAATAATGATGATAAAAGTGAGAATAAAGAGAATTTTGATAACATTTGAATATTATTAAATTATTATTATTATTATTATTATTATTATTATTATTATTATTATTATATTTGCCAAAAAATCTATTATATCTGTAATAATAACAATAATAATAATAAGTATAAGTATAATAATAATAATGCTAGTGGTTATAATATTGTTATTAGTATTATTATTGTTATTATTATCATTATTATTATTTGTACTGGTAGTATAATTGCAAAATAATTATTATAACAGTAATAATTACAGTAATAACGTACTAATTTAATGATAATAATTATTATAAAATCGTTATTATTATAGTAACATTATTATTATAAGCAAATAACGTATATAGTTCGATGTGATTATTGTTATTACTTATATATAATATTAAGTGATGAAAATTTTGGTTATTATATTTTATTATTGCAAAATATTATGAAAAATATTTATCTCAAAAAAAAATATTGCGTAATATATAAGATAATCAATATTTGTACTG
>NW_023641439.1:0-7500 GCF_015228065.2 Penaeus monodon
TTTTATAAAAGCGTGATTTGGTAATGTAAAATGATGAGACTACAAACTAAAAAATTAAAAATGGTGCAATTTCGATTACATAAAGATTTAATATGAAAAATAATATTCGTTCTTAAGACGATCAATAAAAGGGTAATATCAAATAAATGCTCAAAATGTTAATAAATAAATAGTGAAATTACAATTTAAAAAAATATAAAAATGGGAATCCAAGTTGAATTTTTGATTTTAATATAAAAGATATTGACAAAAACGAGCCAAATAAAACTGTAGGATTAATATATATTATATATTTTATTTATATATATATATATATATATATATAATATATATATATATATTTTTAAAAAATTTTTATTATTATCATTATTATTATTTTTATTATTTTTTATTTTTTTATTTTATTTTATTATTATTATTTTGAATCCAGTGGTTTCAAAAATATAGTCCATTATCAATAAAACTTATTTTTGCTTGATTTTTTCTAATAGCACACACAAAAATTGTTTTCCATTTATATTATAATTATATTAATATATATTATATATATATATATTATATTTATAATAATATATATATTAATATATATATTATATATGTGTTGGTGTGTGTGTGTTTGGGGGTGTGTGGGGTGTGTGTGGGGTGGTGGTGTGGTGTGTGGGTGTGTTGTGCGTGCGTGTGTGTGTGGGTGTTGTATGTTGTGTGGTGTGGGGTGTGTGTGTGTGTGTGTGTGTGTGTGCGGTGTTGTGTGTGTGTTGTGGGGACATAACTACACCAAAATAGTTTTCATATAAAATTTTATATTATTTGTAATTATTATATTATTTTTATATATATAATTAAAATATATATATATACATCTATATTTATATATATAATATATATTATATTAATTTTATATATATTATATCATATTTTATTTATATTAATTAAAATATATGTATACATATTATTATATATTTTAAAATATATTATAATTTTGTATATAAAATTATTTTATAATATTTTTAATTTTTTAAAATAAAAAAAAAAAAAATATATTTTTTTATAAAAAAAAAAAAAAAAAAAATATATATATAATTTTATTTTAAAAAAAAAAAAAAAAAAAAAAAATAATAATATTTATTTATATTATATATAATATATAAATATTATATATAATTAATTATAATATAATTAATAAAAAATATATATTTTAATATATATATTTTATAAAATAATATATTATATTATATTATTTATATATATTTTTATGTAATATATATTTAATATATAAAATTATTATTATATTTATATATTATAAAATATATTTATATTTTTAAAATTCATACAATCATATATATATATATAATATATTTTTATAAAATATATATATATATATTTTTTTATATAATATATATATATATATTATTATTAATATATAAAAATAAATAAAAATTATAATATATAAAATAAATATATTAAAATATAATATATATAAATATTTTAAATATATAATAAATAATAATAAGAAATAATAATGATAGATAGATAGATAGATAAGTATGATATCATTTTTATTTTAATTTTATAATATCTTATTATATTCTATATATATTATTTAATACATATAATAATATATATAATATATTATATTATAATATATATAATATTTAAAATTATATATATAATAATATTAATATATATAATATTATAAATTTTAATTTTGTGTTGTGTCTGTGTTTGTGTTTTTAATATATATTATAATTATTATATATATATTATATATTAATAAAATTTAGTGGGGTGTGTTGTGTTGTGGGTGTGTGTGTTGTGTTGTGTGTGTGTATTTAAAAACCTTTGGAGACGGCCTAGGGGCCCCCCCACACCCGCTGGCTCGGTCTCGTCCGAATGTAAATATGAGCCTTGAAATACCCCTGCATTTTTAAAAGGTTGGGATAGAATTGTTATCCTCTTTTAATTATGTATAATTGTTTTTTATTTTATATATTATTAATTTTAAAAAATATATTTTTAAATATTAATTTATTTTTATTATTATTTTTAAATTTATATAATAAATATTATATAAAAATTAAAATCAACAAATTATTATTATTTTTACTATATTTTTATAAATTTAATTTTAAAACATATACAAAATTAATAAAAATATTAAAAATATTAAATTATAATTATATATTATTTAATATATTATAATATATAAATATAATATAATATATAATATTTTATAAAATATATTAAATACAATATATATATAATATTTTTAAAATTTTTAAATTATGTTATAATTTAAAAATATATTTTTTATATAGTAATGTATATATTATATATATTTATATATATATATTATATTTTTAAAAAAAAAATTTTATATAATATAAATTATATCACTCCACCCACACCCCAAACACCCCCCAACCCACCCCCAAAAACACACCCACCCACACACACCCCTTTTATATTAATATATTATATAAATATATATATATTTTAATATATAAAATTTTATAATTTTGGCAAAAAAAAAAAGCAGCTTCCGCATAAGTCTCCCCTGCCGGGTCCAGCCTTCCACCTTAAGACTTTCTGCAGTGCCTCCTCGGGGCCACCCAGGGGTCTGGTCCTTTGCGGTCCCGGCAATCTGGGGGGACCCGGGAGCGCAGAGGCCCCGAGGTACGGATTTTTAGGGGCCCACCGGGGGTTTGGACCCTCGGGCTTCGTACCAACCCCTCCCCCCTACCCCCTGGGTTGGGGCGGCTGGGGGGATGGGCCTTGCCAGCCCTCCTCCCCCAAATCCCTCGGGCAACGTCTTTTATAAATGAATTCTGGGGGGAGGGTGTTTCCCCCTCCCCCCAGCAAGTAGGCGGGGGGCCCCCGGGGGAGGGCAAATGTCGGGGTGAGGTTTGGAACGGAGTTTTACTCCCCCGCCGCCCCCCGGCAGGCCCCAACCCACCATAAAACTTTTTGGGGGAAACCCTCGGAACCCCACAGGGGGATGGGCGGTCCCAAGCCTGCCGCCCCCCTTTATCGGGGGCTGTGTTGGTGGGGGGGTAAGGTGGCGGCACCCGAGTGACCACCCGGGCTTCCCTCGGCGTCTTTCCGGTGGGGGCCTTGGAACACCCGGGCCCTTTGCGCAGGATGACGTTACCTCTGCTTTTGCAGAATTTGAACCGACTGGATTGAGGGGGCTGCCCTCTCAAGGTGAAAAGACCGGGTCACACGATCAGTGTGGGTGTTACCCTACTTGGGGGCCCCGCAGCGATGGTCACCACCTCCGGGGTTACCATAGCCATCTCCATCGACTTCACCTGCGGATCGGGGTGACCCCCTTTTGATGACGATCATGGCTGGACGAAGCATTTTTTTGGGCTTCATGTCTCTTATTGCTGTATACGCTCTCCCGTGTCATAAAACCGTGTGAAAGGGGCGTTCTAAACGCCAAACCCGCATCTGTGGCAACGTTGCCCCCGGCGGACATTCCATTGTTCGGGCGACTTAAATCGGTTCCGGCTGTGACCGAGCTGGCTACGGATGTCGTCGGCCCCCCCCGGGTCGGGGCTGATCCCAGCAGCGAGAATAGCCTCCTTCTCCGGGACTTTCTAGGTCCCAAAAATAGGTCTCTGGCCCTGGTCCAGCGCTCCAACACCATCGCGGGTTTTGGGTACAGCGATACGGGTACAGTGGCCAAGGTGACCACATTCTTGCAGCACGCGTGGAGATCCTCCAAAACTGCAGGTTTCCCAGAGTGCTGAGTTCTGGGGCCCCGACCATAGACTGTTGGGCTACCCTCGGGTCCCTTCAAACCCCCTCCCTCCATGGCCACCCTAAAGGTGTTTTTTCCTTGGACAGACTAAGAGGGAAGTGTGCCCCTGGGTTGCCCCCGGCGTCTCTCCGATTCTCAGAAACCACACCTACAGATCCGTTGCTCTGTGGATCCTTTAACGCGTAAAAAACTCGAAGCAGCTCAGGGTCCTTTGGGGTCCCCAAGGACAAGGGAGAATACCATCTCCCCGGAGACTTAGAGGGACTGAAGGGGGTGTCGCAAGGCTCGGCTGAATGGGAATCAATCTTGCTCGTTCCATGGGGCAGGGCCGGACCTGCGAGAAGGGACAAGGAACAGTTCATCAGAACTTTCTGAGGATTTGAAGGCCCTTTCTTGGGAAATACCCTTTGCCGCCCCCAACCCTAGAAAACTAAACCCCAAGCCCTCCCACAGATGATCAGTCCGATCAGCGGTGGACGGATCATCTCAATCAGTTGGGGTTCGTGAACTTGGGGTAGTATTTTGAAAAGTTTTTACCCGGGGGATCCCCCAAAATTGCTTGGTGCAAGCGATGTCTCTGCCTGTCCGGGGCCCCCCTCAGCGAGGAACTTCCTACCCAACAGAGGTTAGGGTGCGTTTTCCAAACTGAAGGTGGGAAAGCTGCAGGCATATGTGTATCCCGCTGAAATGCTAAAGCTGGGGTGAACCCATGGCTCGGGCCTGCTACAGTCCGACTGCCATTTGGAGTCGGTACCATTCCCCCCCTGCGAGGGGCGTGGGCTCCCCCTCTGGAAAGGGGAAAGGGGGTCGAGGGGGCTGTAGCAACTACCGTGGGTTACACTGCTCAGCATCCAGGCAAAGTTCTCGCCCCATTCTTCTGAAACGGATCCCAAAACCCCCTACTGGGCACCAGAGACCGGGGCTCTGGATTTAAACCCCGGCAAATCCCCAATACCGTATACTAGGGTTCGAGTAAATTTTGGAACGCCGTCCCTGAGTTTGGTCGTGGGTTGCTTGCATCCCATCAAACCTCAAAAGGGGTTTGACTCGGGCTCGGGAATCGCTATGGAGATCCTGAGCCGGGGTTCCGACACGATTATTGCCGATAGCAACTCATACTGGACTGAAAGTGCTGAAAGTTGGTGGGGGGGATGTCGAACTTCTTCCCTGTTAATTCAGGGTGAGGCAAGGGTGTGTCCCCGCACCCACACTTTTCAAACTTGTTGGCTGGATAATGGGGGAAACTACAGCCAAATAGTGCGGAGCAAACTAGGCAAAATTAAGGTCTCGCCTTGCTTTGCCCAGATGTTCCATCCTATCTGAGTCCTTGGGTCACTTTTGGCGGGTCTTGATGCATTTAGCAATAGGCAAACCCCCAGGCCAGAGGTCTCCTGGGCCAAGACCAAAATTCAGGACTTTGGGGGCCTGTAAGGGGACCCTTCAGTCGACCATGCTTGCGGCGAGGGGCTTTTAGTCACGAAAGTTTACATCCTTGGTGCGATCCCTTCTCTGGGGGTTTCAGACCAAAGCAGTAGACGGTTTTTTCTCACCCGGGGGCCATGAACTCGATCAACAAAATGGGTTTTGGAGAGTCGGTACCTATGGCAAAGGACCAAGCTGCGTGTCTTCAAGGCCTTTTACTTCCCGTTTTTCTCTTGGAACGAACCCGGACCTATCCGTGCCCTTGGGGCTCCCTTTAATGCCTTTTTTTAACAAGTCCCTTCCCGGATCATGGGGTACAGTGGGAGGGGCCACGTGTCCAAAACCGGGGGTTAACCGTGAGACTGGGAGGGACCTGTTCTTTCATAATCCGGGTCGCCAAATCAGGGTATATGGCCACCTAGCTCGCCCCCCTATGGACACCCTGCCCACCGGTTTTCTCTCGCGAGACAACCCTGGGTGGAGGGACCTTGGGGCCCTAGGAGATCAGGCTTGGGGCTCGACGAACCTTCGTGAGGGAATAGAGATGGGCCCTGTGCCTGCCTGAGCCGCCCGAGGGGGTCCCCGTGGCTGGAAGCGAAAAGGGGGGATGCGGGCCCTGGCCCCCGTCGGCGTTAGCCCCTTGATGATGAGATTATATATATTATAATAATATTATATTATATATAAATTTTAAAATATATAATATGGTGTGTGTGTGTGTGTGTGTGTGTGTGTGTGGGTGTGTGTGTGTGTGTTTTGTGTGTTGTGGTGGTTTTATTATATATACCTAAATATATTTATATATACATATCCCATTACATATAAAATATTATATATTATTTTATATATATATTTTTATATTATATATATTTTGCACTATTAAAATATCCTATACATTATGTTTGTATTGTATTGTTGCACACACACAACACCACAACACACCCACACACATACCACACACACACACACCACCACACACCCACACACACCACACACACACACCACACACCACACCCTCTCACTCACTCACAAACACACACACACACACACACACACCCCCCACACACCCCACCACTTCACTCCTCACAAACAACACACACACCACCACATTTATGTATAGAAAATAATATAAATCACTGATATATAAAATTAATTGATAAAAATAAAAAAATAAAAAAAAATATTTAAAATCATAACATTGTAATGCAAAAACAACAAAAACCCCAAAAATAATAATAATAAAAAAATAAAAATAATAAAAATAAAAATAATAATAATAAAAATAAAATAATAATAATAATAATAAAAAAAAATAATAAAAAATAATAATGAATAAAATGATAATGAAAATGATTATAAAAAAATAATTTCTAATGTACTCTATTACGGGTAATAAAGGTATAATTTTAATGATAACAGTGCAATAATAAAAGTTTGATATAAAAATAAAAAACAACACTATAGTATAAAAAATATTTTAAAAATAATATAATATTGACGATATGAAATGGGTGGGGTATTATGATTTGCAAAAGTATTTATCATATTAACCCTAAAAAAAAAAAAAAAAAAAAATGATAACAATGACAATGTTAATAACAGCGGAAATAACAATAATAATAAAATTTACAACAATCATGTTAATGATAAAGATGAAAAATATAATCACAAAGAATTATGATCATAAAGGCGGTAACAGTACTAATGCTGAAAATTAGATATTAGATATTAAATATAACAATGTTGCCAGTAATAACAATAATAGTAATAGTAATAAAAGTGATGACGATGCTAACAATAATGATTATAACAGGGATAAAGATGATGCTTGTAACATTACTATAGTAACGATAATAATTGCAATAAAAGATGGTCAAAATCTACACTTGAACAAGCATCACAGTGGATAAAAAGACAAACTTTATGTTATCGTTATTACAAGCTATTTCACTGCCTACAGTTTCATTATCTTAGTATTACATTTTTTTTATGTCTTCGTGATGCTTCTTTTTTCTTACTGTTATATAACCACTCTGTTTCCAGCTGTAGCCACATATATTTTATTTATTTTTACTCCACTAGAGGCAGTATGATTAATCTTTCATCATTGAGGATAATAATGAATTACACGTAAAAGTTGAATGATATTTGTATTAAGGAGTGTTTACTGCATATGAATATTCTGCTCTAGTGTCCTGCCATGAATGCGAATGAGGGAGACTGAAAAAAAGTTTCACAGCTATATATAATAAGCGTTATGCAGAATAAAAGATGAGAGGGATAAGTATTCTCTTTTATTGTATTTGATGATTCGA
>NW_023641440.1:0-2500 GCF_015228065.2 Penaeus monodon
ATATTTGTGTGTGTGTGTGAGTTGTGGTGTTGTGTGTGATGGTTGTGTGTGTAATGTGTGTGTGTGCGTGTGTAAAGTGTGTGTGTGTGTGTGTGTGTTGTGGTACACACATACATCATACATATATATATATATTTTATATATATATATATATAATAAAACTAATATATTTTATATTATATATACATACATATACATATGTTGTGTATATATATATACATATATACATATATAAAATATTATATATATATAAATATATATATATATATTATATATATTGTGTGAGTGTGTGTGTGTGTGTGTGTGGTGTGTGTGTTGTGTGTGTGTTTTGGGGTGTGTGTGTGTGTATGTGTGTGTGTGTGAATTTATTTCTATATCTCTCTATATTATTTATATAAATATATATATATATATATATATATATATATATATATATATATATATATACATATATTATATATTATACTATATATATATATATATATAATATATATAATATAATATACATAGATATAGAGATAAATGTGTATATGTACACACACATACACACGCCTGTAGAAGAAGAAGAAGAAGAAGATATATCTATATACATATATATTATATAAGTATTTATATATGTATATATATATATATGTTTTTTTGTTTTTTTTTCAACGGTATAGGCTCATATTTGAGCGGCCGTGGTCACAGCATGATACTTAAGTTTTTATGTTGTGATCCTCTTGGAGTGAGTACGTGGTAGGGTCCCCAGTTCCTTTCCACGGAGAGTGCCGGTGGTACCTTTTAGGTAATCATTCTCTCTATTTATCCGGGCTTGGGACCAGCATGACTTGGGCTGGCTTGGCCACCCAGTGGCTAGGTAGGCAATCGAGGTGAAGTTCCTTGTTCCTTGTGTGTGTGTGTATATATATGTGTATATATATATTTATATATATATATATATACGTATGTATGTGTATTTATATATATATATATATATTTTTTTTTTTTTTTTTTTTTTTTTTTTTCTTTTTCTTTTTTTTTTTTTTTTTTTTTTTGTTGTGCCCTGTCCTACAAGGACGTCGGCGATCATGGATTTCCATGATTTTCTTGGCAATTTAGAGCGGTGGTTTGCCATTGCCTTCCGCCCGGTATTTTTATCGAGTCACCATCTCTATTTACCCGGTTCTGGGACTGGCACTGACCCGGGCTGGGCTACCCACCCAGCGGCTAGGTAGGCAATCGAGGTACAGATTTGTAGAAAAAAAACCTTACGTAAAGCAAAACAAATAAAATTTTAAATCACAAAAATCTAACATAAATTACAAACAAATATTTCAATAATCTTTTTTTTTCACAAATATATATATATATATATATATATATATATATATATATATATAAACATATATATATAACACACACACACACAGCCCAAGTCAGTGCCGGTCCCAGAACCGGGTAAATAGAGATGGTGACTCGATAAAAACACCGGGCGGAAGGCAACGGCAAAACCACCGCTCTAAATTGCCAAGAAAATCGGCCGCGGTGGTCGAGTGGTTAGAGCATCGGACTCAAGACTGTTACGACGCCAATCTGAGTTCGAGGGTTCGAGTCACCGGCCGGTGCGTTGTTCCCTTGGGCAAGGAACTTTACCTCGATTACCTACCTAGCCATTGGGTGGGCAAGCCAGCCAAAGTCAGTACTGGTCCCAAGCCCGGATATATAAGAGAGAATGATTACCTAAAAATGGTAACACCGGCACTCTCCGTGGAAAGGAACTGGGGACCCTACCACATACTCACTCCAAGAGCATCACAACATGAAAACTGCAATTAAGAATCATGCTGTGACCACGGCGGTTCAAACATGAACCTACCGTTAAGAAAAAATATATATACACACATACACATGTCTACACACACACACACACACACACACACACACACACACACACACACACACACACACACACACACACACACACACACACACACACACACACACACAACACACACACATGCACACACACACACACACCAAAACACACACACACACCACACACACACAACACACACACACAAAATATATATATATATATATATATAAAATATTTTAAATATATATATATATATATTATATATATATATATATATATATATATATATATATATATATATATATATATATATATATATTTATACATATGTTTTTGTCCTGGGTAAGACAATAAACTGCACCCTGGGGTTCCCTTGAACAGGGATAGCACCCTATTAGCTCCCTATACCAGGGTTGCGGTGAAACTGTCGGCAGCAGAGCAGTGGATATCTGGTGAAAACATCTTCAGTTCTACTGATTACTGGTTTCACCAAATAATATGTCTGGCGTATTACAGTGTAACTGTTTTAAAAGGGCAGAGATGTTCCTCCTAGTTAGTTGGAGACTGCGAGTTGAGAAGGAGCCTGGGGGATTCCACTCAACTTTTATTTTCTCCTGACAAACCTCTACACCAATGATTAAA
>NW_023641441.1:2500-10518 GCF_015228065.2 Penaeus monodon
CTCCCCCTTTTCGTAAAACCCTCCCCTGCAGCAAAAAAAATTATCTGGTTAAATTTTTCTTTTCTCCCCTTTTGGGTCTTTAACCATCTATTTTTTCCCTTTCCCAAAACAGTTTTCCCCCAAGCTATTTTTTCCCCTTTCTATATGCCCACAAAATTTCAGTTGTCTCTTGGGCTGATGATGGGTTTGAAACTGTCGTTTTCTCTTAAATTTTTCAAGCACCTTTTTTGTTTGGGCACAAACTCATCCATGACACTTTCCAAAAATTCTTCCCGGGAAAAACCACCTCCCATTGCTTCCCGTTTCCTTTTTTTATCTCTGCACTTTAAAAGGGCCCCTTAATCCTTCCATATAAAGAAAAAGGCCCGAAAGTAAAAATTTAGAAATCTTTTCTGTTTTTAATAGATATCTTTTGAGGTTCGAGAAATGCTTTTTTTTTTTTCCCTTAATTTTTTTTCTTTTAAATTGAAATTTTAAAGTTTTATACTTTTTCGCACCCGACAAACACTTGTTTTCAGGGTTCCCAAGTATTCAAAATTTTTGTATTTGTTTAATTTTCCCTGTGGAAAATTTCTGTTCTTTTCTAAAAAACCCCAACTTTGTTTTTTTTCTTGTTAATAGTCCAATCCTCTGACTTCACTTTTTATTTTTTTAAACTAACTAACATTTTCCCCCCGGGGGTTTTTCATCATCGATATTAAGGGCTATTGATCTAAACCTATTTGTTCCGATCTTTTATTTTTTTCAGATGTTTAACCCTGTCAAAATCTTCTGTAACAAAAAATGCTAATACAAGTTCTTTTTCATTTCAATTTATCTTTCGTAAAATTTTCTAACAAAAATTGGGATTCCTTTTTTCCTTTTTTCCTTTCTGAAACCAAAATTTACCTCCAAAAATACTTCGGCAAAATTTCCCTTTTTTTTCTGTTTTATGAGTTTTCACGTTTAAAAAATTTTCTTGGTTTCCCTGACTCTAAGGGTTTAAAAGTTATAATTTTCTACAGGTTTTAAAAATCTCCTTTTTTTGGAATAGTTAAAAAACCGCTCTTTTTATTTGATTTTTTATTACACCACTGGATATATACTTTTTCCCCCGTCCCCAAAATCTTTTTGTCCCCCAAAATTTTACAACTTTCAAACATTTCTATAGAAATTTCATCATTCCCCTTTGCCTTTTCCCTTTCGCAAAAGATTTGTAGCTTTATTTAATTTCGATTTTTATTTATTGTTTTTCCCCTTTTAAATTTTGTTGTGGATATTTTGGGGTTACTTAGGTTTTACTATCATTAAAAAAATTCCAAGGGTTTTTACCCCCGTCAGGAAACCCTTTTTTTTTTTTCAGTGCAGTGTTTGCAGTTTTCATCTTTGGCTTTGTAGTTTTGATTTTATCGTACAATAGTTGTTGATTTTTATTTGCCATGTCTTTTATCTACTCACATTGTTTGTTTACCAATTCTTCTTTGGCTTTAGCACATTTCTGTTTTTACCTGACGCCGTACAAGACGGACGTGCAAGGCCAGCTGTTGGCCTCACCTGTTTTTTCTGCTCCTGGAATTTTTAGATTTCACTTAGGCTAGTACAAGTGCTGTGCAGTGTTTTTCAGTGAATTCCATAGTGTCGGTGTACTTTCTAAGAAATTGAGCTTTACTTGCGATACATCGGCCCCCACCTACTGCCTCGCCCCTTCCCTCTTTCTCTGGATTTGTGTTCCGCTGATTTTAAGTATGGTGCTTCTTCGGTACAACAGAAAAACATTATATTCTCTTAAAAACAATTGCGGATACCCAAACAGTGAAGTGATACACATATTAAAGAATTTAGACATTTTTCATGCCCGGGGCAGCAAAGGAGGCCGTCACACTTAACGGCACATTCCCATACTCCGAACTAGGAACAAGCAAAGAAGGCCCAACCAGCTAAACCCTACCGACATTTTGAAGTTCCCCGACTCTGGTACAGCTTCCCAAAATTCCTCCTGTCTAATGTCATATCCCTCATCACTTCTGAATCACCGGGAATTGTAGTCATCACAGAGGCGTGGCAAATCCAGGCTGATACCATACATATACCTGCCTACAGCATCTTCCATCGCCTCCGCACACAAACAACGTGGAGGAGGGGTCATTCTGTTGTCCCAAAATGACCTCTCGCCCACCCCCTTGGACGTGGAAGTTCCGGTTGACCTGGAAGTGTTGTGGGTGCGGGTCAACCCTCCTCACCACCCTCGCCTCGCCGCGCCCCTCATCTGCTTTGTGATTTACCACCCCCCACGAGCCCCCACCAAACAACTGCTACTCAGCCACCTGACCCACACCACTGACCTTCTGCGTGTGCGATACCCGTCATGCAGATGATATATGTGGTGATTTTAATGAAATAGACACCTTCGACCTGCAAAATGAGCTCCATCTGTCACAAGTAGTAAACTTTCCCACTTATGAACAAAGAACCCTGGATTTGATCCTTACTGATTTACATGACTGGTACCAGCCTCCTCTACCGTATTCTCCTGTCGGCCGCAGCAGACACGTATCAGTGTTATGGCTGCCTTCGCCCACCGTCTCTCAGCCAAAGCAGACCAAGACCAGGAAAAACAGGCCACTCACACAGTCCTCAATCATACAGTTTGGGCAGTGGATTACCCAACACCCATGGACTGACGTTCTTACCGCTGTTGATGTGGAGGACAAGTGGCCCTACTATCTCTCGAACGTCACTACGGCTTTTCACCACTTCTTTCCGGAAAAGTCACTCAGTACACACCCATCGGACCTGCCTTGGATCACGGGCCGCATCAAACGCCTCATTCAACAGAGAAATCAAGCCTTCCACTCGCACAACATCACCGCCTACAAATCACTCCGCAACACAGTCATCAGGGAAATAAAAACAGCCAAGAAAACCTTCTACCACAACAAACTACAACACCTGCAGCCCAGCCAATGGTACAGAAAAGTTCAGGAGCTGTGCGGCCTTGCAAATCGGCCGTGTACGTTTCCATGCACCAGCAACCTTACCCCCAATTAAGCATCAGAGGCTCTCAATGACCATTTCGCCTCAATTTGTCAGCAGCTACCCCCCTGGACACCACCCGCCTCCCCGCCTATCTGCCGGCCCGCTCACTTGCTCCCACAGTCAGTCAGTCCCAGGTGCTTCAGAAGCTGGGAAAAATCCGCGTCAAGAGAGCCACCACTCCCCTTGACCTGCCAATGCGCCTCATCAAGGAGTTCGCAATGGAACTTGCCACTCCTCTTACTTCCATTATAAACGCCTCATTGCAACAGTCTAAGTGCCCATCACAATGGAAGACCGCACTTGTCACCGCCATCGGGAAAACCCCAAGCGCCGCCTCATTCGGCGAACTACGCCCCTTCGCCATTACTCCGTTGCCCAGCCTGCTGTGTGAAAGCTTTGTCACCGACTTGGCTTACCAGGACCTCGCGCCCAGCATTGATACTCGGCAGTTCGGCAACATGCGCTCCTCTTCCACCACACACTGCCTCGTCAGCTTCCTCGACTTCATCCACTCCCACCTCGACAAGCGCAAATCCTCCGTCACCAGCATCTTCATAGATTTCAAGAAAGCTTTCGACCTGGTGGACCACACTACGGTCATCTCAAAAGCAGCAGCTTCCACGGGCATCAGGGAGTGCCTCATCCCCTGGCTGGAAGACTTTCTCTCCAACAGGCAACAGGCCGTGCGCATGCAGGATCAAGTCTCCAGCCTTCTGCCACTCACATGCGAAGTCCCCCAGGGGACTAGAATTGGCCCCCTAGTCATGATTAACGATGCTCTCCTCGATACCGAGCATCGTTGGAAATACGTGGATGACTCGCCTGCCCTGACCACTCCGCCATCCAGCGCACTCTCGACAACCTCCTCTCCTGGACCACCGTAAATCACGTCACCATCAATCGCCAGAAGTCAGTTGTGATGCAGTTCGACTTCTCCACCAACCCCGCCCCCTCGCCCATCCTCACGCTGGACAACCATCCGCTCGACGTAGTCCGTTTCACCAAGCTGCTCGGCGTCACCATCGACGATAAGCTCTCCTGGACGCAGCACGTCAGAGACATCGTGAGGTCTGCGTCGTACAGGCTTCACATGCTGCGTCGCTTTAAGTCCCTTGGCGTTCCACTCCCGGAGCTTCAGAATATCTACAGGCTATTCATCCTGCCTAAATTGACCTTCGCCTCCCCCGCCTGGTCCCCCTCCCTCACCGCCACCCAGCTGCTACAATTTGAGAGGGTGCAGAAAAGGGCAGCCAAGATCATTCTCGTCCCTGTCTATACCAGCTATGACAGTACCCTGGCTGCCCTAGGCCTCACCTCCCTCGCCACTCACTACTCAACCTCACTGCAGCAGTTTGGTCTAAAATTGCTGTGCCATCCACGCCACCGTGACCTGCTGCCCCCCGACGCGCCGCCGCCTCGCCGGGCCCTACGCGCCGCCAACAAACTGGTGCCCATCAGGGCCCGCACTGACCGCTACCACCGGAGCACAGTACCCACTCTAGTCCGACTCATCAACGAACACTAGTCCATTTTTACTTGTCCAATCCTAACTCACCTGATTTTGTACTTGGCTTTTGTTTATCTGTTTATTTTGTTGTTATTGATTGTCAGTTTACTTTGTTATATGTTGTTTATATAGATAGTAAGAGCACACAAGAAGGATAGTGAAAAAATGGTGAGGGAGAGGTTAGAGATAAACAGGATGGTTAGAGCACAGAGTATGTGTTTATGTATATATAGTTTGTCTCTCTATCTGTATTTCTATGTATATTTTCAGCCTCTGGCTGCATGAAAGTCAATAAACCGATTATTATTATTATTATTATTATTTTTTAAGTTTATGAATTTCCATGTACTCTTTACTGCTGTTTCTGATTTTATACTTCCGTCTTTGTTTTATTAGATTTAGTATTTCTGTTGTCATCCATGGCTGTTTTGTTTGTTTATCTCTCTTTGGTAAAACCATACTTGCGGTCTCAGTTAGTATTTCTTCCAGTTGGTTCCATTTTGCACATGGGTCTTCATTGTGATTTTTTTCTATTGTTAGTTCGTTGTATCTATTTGTGACTTCTATCTTGAATTGATTTGCAATGTTGTTGTTGGTTTTTGATAAATTTAAATCAAACTTCGGTTCCTTTCTTATAGTTTTGATTTTTTTCAGTAGAACGACCATCTTGGCAACTAAGAGAATATGGTCGTTGTTGCAGTCAGCGTTAGGGATGGTTTTGCACTGCTTTATACCATTTCTAAATCTTTGGTTTATACAGATGTAGTCGATCTGGTTTCTGCTTTGATCACCAGGACTTTTCCAAGTGTATAATTTTCTATTGTGGTGTTGAAACCAAGTGTTCAACATTAAGTCTTTTTCCTCGCACCATTGAAAAAAAGTATCTCCCTGATCGTTTCTTTCTCCGAGTCTAAAAGGACCCGCAACTTTTTCGTGTTTACCTCTACCAACTTTTGCATTGAAGTCCCCCACTAAAATTTTTATTTCTTGACTTTTACAAGTCTTGCATGCCATGTCTAGTTGTTCAAAAAAGGTGGCTATTTCTTCTTCAGTTGACATAGAAGTTGGTGCATAAGCTTGAATAATGTTGACATTAAATTTCTTGCCTTTGAGCTTTAGCACCATTACTCTATCGGAGAGAGTCCAGGATCCGAGTATAAATGTTGTCAATTCTTTCTTTATTGCTATTGCCATATATATATATATATATATATATATATATATATATATATATATATATATATATATATATATATATTATGTGTGTGTGTGTGTGTGTGTGTGTGTGTGTTTTATATCACATATATATGTATATATATATATATATATATATATATATATATTATATATATATATATATATATATATATATATATATATATATACATATATATATATATAAATATATATATATATATATATATATATATATATATATATATATATATATATATATATGTGTGTGTGTGTGTGTGTGTGTGTGTGTGTGTGTGTATGGTGTGTGTGTGTGTGTGTGTGTGTGTATGTATCATTATCATCATCATCAGCCCACTACAGGACGTAGGCCTCTCCCAATCTTTTCCAACTTTGTCTGTCTTGTGTTTTTGTTTCCAGTCTCGGCCCCCAAATTTCGTTATTTCGTCACGCCATCTTGTCATTGGTTTGGCCCTTGGTCTCTTTAAATTATCTATAATCCAGTTTGTTTCATTTTTTGTCCATTTGTTGTCCTGTCTCCGATGTATATGACCTGCCCATTGCCATTTTTTCTTTTTGATACTCACAAGTATATCTTCTACTTTTGTTTGTTACCTGATCCACGTCGCCCTCATCCGATTCCCAGCATCAACCTCTCCGTCCCTCTCCGGGCACTTATTAGTTTCCTCTCCAGTAATTTGGTCGTAGTCCATGTTTCTGATCCATAGGTCAAAGCTGGTAGGACACATTGGTTAAAAACTTTTCTTTTTAAACATAATGGCAAGGAGCCTCTTAGTATGCTACTGTGTCTGCCAAGGTCGCTCCAGTCTAGACTAATGCGTCGCTTAATTTCCTCTTCGCTAAATGTGTTTGTCTGTACGAGTTGTCTTAGGTATATATACTTGTCCACTACCTCTAGCGCTTCGCCTTGTACTTGTATCTGTTCGAACGGAACCCTACTGTTTAACATCATCTTAGTCTTTTTCTTGTTCATCCGAAGTCCGATTTTTAGACTTTCTCAATTCAGATCATTCATTAGTGCCTGCGTTTCATTTGCAATATCATCTGCAAATCTTAGATTGTTTAGATATTCGTCTCCTATCTTGATACCCTTTCCATTTCACTCTAGTTTTTTTTTAATATTTCCTCAAAACAAGCTGTGAACAGTTTTGGTGAGGTGGTATCGCCCTGTCTAACACCTTTTTTTAATTGGTATTCCAGTATTTTACAATTCTAACCATCCTAGAGAACAAGCAGGCTTTCGCAGTGGATTCTCAACAACAGACCACATCCACACCCTCACCCAAATAAAGGAAAAAATAATCGGATACAGGAAACCCCTGTGTATGGCATTCATCGATTACGAAAAGGCATCTGACTCTGTAGAGATACCAGCAGTACTGGAAACTATCCAAAACAGGGAGTAAAGGAGTATACTCCTTTACTCCCTGTTTTCGGATATATATATATATATATAATATAATATATATATATATATAATAATATATATATATATAATATATATATATATATATATATATATATATTATATATATTATACATACATATATAATATATATATATATATATTATATATATATATATATATATATATATATATATATATGTGTGTGGTGTGTGGTGTGTGTGTGTGTTAACGATGCCGATGACGGTAAGTGCAGACAATCCGTCTGGCACTATGAGAATCTTGGCAGCGGCAAGTAAACAGACTTCTTACTTGTTTGTTGTATGTGTAATGAATGGATGGTCACTGACGGACGAAGTCTCAGTCGGTCCGTGCTGTAGCTTGGTCTGTCGCTCGCAGGCGACCCTTTTATCGATTGAACTAGAAATGCAAGGGATGGATGTACAGATATGGAGGAGAGGAATGGATCGTGTAACGGCGCGTCGCGAGGCGGCAGGCTGCGGATGTCGCGTCCTTTTCATGTTGCAAATGGGTATTAGAGCTAGTGTTATGTATTAAATATGATATTTAGTGTGACGGTGAAAGGCCGTCGTGAACAGGTATACAGCTCGGTACGCCCTCTGCGTCCAGCGCAGGTGTAGGTGAAGGCGTCTAGCTAAAATTAACTTAACATAAAATAGCACTAAAAAGTAACAGTAACATCGATCTCAACCACCTCTGTGCTACGTACATCCGCGCAGATGTCAGAGAATAAACCACTAGCTAAACATACAACGTAAACATAAAATCATCTAAAATAGTAACATACCTGATCACAACATAGGTACATTAGTGATCAATCAAGATCCATGAAAGACACGATAGTCGAATCATAGT
>NW_023641442.1:0-10517 GCF_015228065.2 Penaeus monodon
AAAAATTTATATTAAATAAATATTAAAAAAAAAACTTTAAATGGGGGGTTTTATATCGAAAGTTTTTTAAGTCAGTTTATCAATTTCTTTCATTATTAGGTTTCTGAAAAGTTTTTTATATCTGTTCGTCTTCAATGCCCTTAATTTATAGCTTCACATTTTAGCCACCGGCAGCCCGATTTTTTTTGGCATTTTTTTTTACATAAGTACACCGGTTTTGAACCTCAGAATTTGTGTTTACGAAGGCGGGTTTGTCCGGTTAAAAACCACCCCTTGAAAAGGCCCAAAAGCCTTTATCGGGGTTTTTCCCGGCCCCAAAGCTTCCAGAGGTTTTTGGGCCTTTAAGGGTTTTAAAACCGCTCCCACGGTTATAACCCAAAAAAATTCAATTCCCCCCCCTCCAAAAAATTTTAAAAATTAAAAATATCCTACAAATATAAAACATTTGTGATAAAAAATAACATGGAAAAAACGCGCTTCGCAAAAATGTGGGTAATGTTTTAAAAATACCACTACCTCGCCATTGGTCTTCCAGATTTTACGGCGACGGGATTACCCTTCGCGGGTTATGCAAACTTTCTTTTAGAAAGAAAATGCTCGTAAAAGTGTGAAAAATGCATCGTCACCCTTGGGCCCTTTGCAACCGATAACTTAGGGGGACGGGTTTAAACTTCATTTTTTTTAATAGTGGGATAATTAATCACAATGAATGAATTAGATTAATGAAACCATGTCTCCCAATCTTCATACCCTGTTACCTTTTTTATGTTTAATATCTTGCTAAATGCTGTAAGTTTATTCCAGCGTTTTAAGACATATTTAGCCGGTCACGATCATCCGTGCGATATTAAAGGAAAAATTACCTTACCTAATGAAAAGGGCGGAACTGTAACAGGCTCTTTTTTTTGGGGGGAAGACAACGGAATGCTCGTATTACTTTCTTTTTGGGCATTCATAATATAATATAATAACCAAAGAATTCCTCTCCCCCTCATAGACCCCTTCCCCTTTGGAAAGGGAGTCTCAGCTTGTTCGGGTCTTCCAAAATTCTTTTGTACAGGCCCTCATCCATCCAAAATCTATGTACACATATTTCCCCCTGTAATACCGGTTGTGCGGGAGAAATACAAATCTTTATAATAATTTCCCAATATATATAAAATATATATATATTTTTATAATATATATATAATTATATGATGTATATATATATGTATAATACACACAACCACCCACACACCATTATATTATATATTTTATTATAATATATATATTATATTATATTATATGTCATGTGTATTTTACACATACATACACAAACACACTTTTTTTTGCCACCCCAACATCAAAATCATTCATAAATTTTGGGGGGTCTGGGTTAATGATCATGGGAAATTTCATTTTTTGTAAAAATAAAAAAATATTTATTTCCGCCAACCTCATCTGCCCTACAAATCACAGTTGAAGATCAAACAGATTTTACTTTTCTAGACCGCTTACTTTCCATTCTACGAATCGAATGGGTCGATCTTTTCCTTTAAAATTTTAAATAAATGCTATATTTTAAAATTCCCGTATTCGTATATGTGTTTTAAATAAAAGTAAATATATATTAATATTTAACATATATATGTTATGTATATACCAATACGTAAGTCTGCTATCTTGTATTTATAATGTATGCCACAAAATTGCTTTTTATTTTTGTATGATGAAATAAAATTATCTGGCCCCTCTTAAATTTCCGTATTATTCTTGAAATATGTTATAATAGCTTTTAGTAAAACAGCTCATTTGTTCTGTATTCTTTCTGTGAAAAGCAAGAAAAAATGACCCTAAATTTTTTAGCAAAATTATAACGTATTCCCATGTATTATAATATAATTATATTATATATATATATATATATATTTTTATTATTTATATTATATATAATATAATATTTTAAAATATATATATATTATATATATATATAAAATTACACACACAAAACAATACTGAAAGTCATGTTAAGCATATATTGTATATATTTTAATATATTTTTATTATATATATATAATATTATATATTATATATATATATAATTTTTTTAAATATAAATATAAAAAATTCACGGCCCCTCTTTTAATCCTATTATTTATATATTAAATATATTATATAAATATTTTTTTTTTTTTTTTTTTTTTTTTTTTTTTTTTTTTTTTTTTTTTTATATTTTTAAATAGCATCTTAGTACAACATACCCTTTCTTATTTGCTCGTGTATTCGTTCTATGAAATGGAAAAGTGTAAATAAGCCTATTTTAACAATAAGACCCAATAAAAATAAAACAACGCGAAAATCCTTTGCAGTTTTTGGTATTCATTTGCCATTTCCTTTTAATGCGGGGGGTATGTATGCACTTTGTCCATTTTTAATTTAGGAGAAAACAAATACCATGTGTAGTTTTTTTTGTTACGGATAATCGAATTACGAAAAAGATTACCCCTCCCCGTTTAAAAGACCACCCTTTCTCGGAAGGGAATCTCAGACCTGCAACCCCCAAACCGTCTGTCTTCCGGCTTCCTTCTGGACGGCCACTTTTTTTCATGCGTGTTATTTTACCCGATATTTGGTGTAATATAGTAAGGTTATTCCACGCCTAAACTTTGGTTGAATTTTGAAAAAGGTAAAATTTTGGAACGTAACGGGTCACTCAGTTCTGTGTGGAGAAATAAATCAGAGAACTTGTTGAGATTCTTGATTGGGTCCAATTGATGAATGTGGCAAATGTGACTTATTTATGTTTTTAACCTTGTGATTCTTGAGAAAATAAGGTCAAAAACGGAAATGATTTAAAAATTCATAATGGGTATTTGAGATTGGGGGATTTTTTTATTTTTTTTTTCGCTTTAGGGATTTTTAAATGATTTCCTTCTTGTTATTGCTAATATTAAGGGAAAATAACGTTTATACAGTTTTAGTAAGTGCCCATCAAGGCTATTTAATAAGCGTCTTTTCACCATAAAATGTATTCCAGTATTTTGAAAAGTTTTTTTAACTGATAAAGGCTTTAAAATATATGAAAAATCCAGAAGATAGATTTTTTGAAATCTAACCCTTGGGGAATAGATCTAAAAATTTAAAGGTATAATACCGAAGTAACTTATCAGTTTAAACACTTTACCTACCGACAGTGGCTGTTTTAGTTGTATTCATTTGAAATTTTTAATGTAAGGGGAAAAACAGCTTTTTAAGTGGAGAAAAGGGAGTAGAACTCTGATGGATACCTGTTTTTTCTGTTTACTTACGTGCATTGGTAATGTTATTCTTGTAACAGCTACTTGCAGAACTGAAAAGCTTTTGATGTAATAAATGGATGAATAAAAAAAACGCTTCGTAAAATTTGATAGAATGTTTTATCATATCCCCGTCACTCTTGTTCTTCGTAGATACTTAAATATTTGTTATAGGCAGAATTAAAAAAAATTGTTTTATTAGTTGTAAGTACATATAGGAAACAAATTCCTTATATAAGTTTATCTTAAAATTTGTTTTCCCAGAAAAAATGTTTTTTGTTTTTATATCCCTTTTCGCCTGTTGGAGGTTCGAACAGTTTTCGTTCTTTTGGTGCGGCTGTTGGATTTTCATTTGGGCTTGGGGTTTCACATTTCCTTTTTGGGGGTTGTGAAAGTTACGGGGAAAGAACATAAAAGGGGACTAACCCCGATGTTTTTTTTTATAGATCATTTGCTTGCACTCCATATCTGTTTTAATACGTTTTTATATGCGTGTGCTATCACACTAAAATAGAAATTTTTAACAAAGTGAAAACGCCGCCCGTATTATATATTTTATATTATATATAAAATTTAATATATATTATATATTATTGAAAAATATATACATATATATATATATATAATAATAAATAAAATATATATATATAATTTATATTGTGGTTGTGTTTTTTTGGGTAATTATATATTTGTGTTGTTTGTGTGTATTGTTATATATTGTGTGTGTTTTTTTTGTTTTTTATATATTTATATATATATATATATATATAATATTATATTTGGTGTGTTTGTTTGTTTTAATTTTGTGTGGTTTGTTATGTTTAAAATTATTGTGTGTGTTTTGATATTTTTATTTTAAAATTTTATAATTTTTTATTTATAATATATATATTATTATATTATTTGTTGTGTTTGTGTGTAAGTTTATTGTGTGTGTTTGTGTGTATATGTATTATATTGGGTGTGTTTGTATTGTTTTTTAAATTGTGTGTTTTTTTGTTTGTATATTTATTATAATAATTATATTTTTATATATATATATTTTATATTATATATTTTTTTTTGGTGTTTGTGGTTATGTATATTTTTTGTGTTTTTTGGGGTTTTTTATTTTTTGTGTTTTTTTTGTGTATATTTTAATTATTGTTTTTATTTTTTTGTATATGTATATTTTAAAAATATTATATTATTTTATATTATATTTTAATATTGTGTTTTTTTGTGTGTTTGGATATTTTGTGGTTTTGTGTGTTTTTTTTAAAATTTTTTTAAAAAATTATATTTATATATTTTCTTATGTATTTGTTTTTTATATATGTAATTTTTTTGTTTAGATTTTGTATTTTTTTTGTATATTTGTTTTATGTATATATGTTTTTGTATATATGTATGAAATTTAATATTTATATATTTTTATGTTATTATGTATATATTGTTATATATTTTTTATGAAATTATTGTATTGTTGTATATTCTATTAATTATTCTAGATATCTATGTTATTTTATATATGTTATATATGTATTTAAATAAAATTGTATTTAAATTATATATGTTTCATACAAGTGGGGGTTTTTGGGGTTAATAATAAATTTTAATTGATTTTTTATATTTTTTGCGAATTTAGGTAGCAAGCTCGTCTACTTTTAGGCAATTCCTATGACTGATAAAAACTTTCCCCGTGCTTTCCCTTTTACATACCACCGGCTTTTTTCCCGCACACCTCTCTCCCTACGAATCACGGGTTTGAAGGCTACGGGTCTTACTTTTTAAAAACGGGACCTGATCTTCTACTAATCGATATAGGTCAATTTTTTTCCTTTTAGTATTTGGGGGAAGCATATTTTTATATATAATAAATATATAATATTATATATTATATATATACTTTATATCACTTTTTAAAAATAGTCCGAAATAAATTTCTTTTCTATATGCTCAATTTTGAAAAGTCTGTTTTGCCAAGTTTTTATTACGTTAGCGAGCTGAAAATATTACGGGCCCCTCTTAGTCTGTAATATTTTTTTATATATTTAAATAGCATCTTAAAAAAAAAAAACCCCCCACCAAAACAAAAAAAAAAAAAAAAAATTTAAAAAAAAAAAAGAGAAAAAAAAAAAAAAAAAAAAAAATCATTTTTAAAAATGCTGAGACCTTAAATTCCTACCCCCGTCCTTTGTTTTAAATATTCATTTGCAATTTTCCCTTTTTAATGTAGGAGCATTTAAAAGCTTTTTTGGAAAGACAAAAAGAAATACCATATGTACGTTTATTATTTCACATTATAAGTCGGGAAATACGCAAAAAATTTCTCCTCTCTCTCCACTTAAAAACCAGCCCTTCTCCTCGCGAGGGGGTGCAGACCTGCAACCGCCACACCTCTGGGCTTCCGGGGTTCCCTTTCCCGCGACGGCCCTTTTTTCAGGACTGTGTTAGTTATCCCGATATGTGGGGTCATATATAAAGGTATTTCCACGCCTAATACTTTGGTTGAAAATTTGCAAAAAGGGCAAAGTTTGAAGACATAACTGCACTCATTTCCCTGTGTGGTAAAAAAAATACAGAGAAATTGTTGAAATGTTCATGTGATCAGGTCTCTGATAGTTTTTACGTGTGATTGATTGACAAATGAGGTCATCGGAAATGATTTACAGATAATTAAAGGGTATTTTTAAAAATGGGGATGTTTGTTTTTCGCCTAGGGGTTATTAAAAATTTCCTCTTGTTATCTAAGAGAAAACTCCTTTTACATGTGTTTGTAGGTCCACAGGAATATTATTAAGCGTCATTTGCCTAAATGTATTCCCTATTTTGCAAACTTTGTTATCTATAAAAAGGGTTAAAAATATTAAAATTTCCGAAATTCTACTCTGAAATCAGAACCCTTTAAAGAAATACATACTAAAAACTTCGGCTATAATACCGAAGTAACTTTTCGTTTTAAACCTTTAACCTCCGCACGTGCCCGATTTGGGGTTATTCATTTGCAATTTTTAATATAGTAGAAGACAGCTTTTTGGGGACAAAGGGGTGATGATTGATACCTTAGTTTCTGTGTATTACTGATTTTTGGTAATTTTTCTTGTAGCAAGCTACTTGCAGAAAATGAAAGCTTTGTATAGTAAAAATGGATGAATAATAAAGCTTTCGTAAAAAAAGATACAATGGTTTTATGATATACACCCTCCCATTGTTCTTGCAGATACTCATAATTTGTTATATTTACAGAATTAACCCAAAATTTTTTATTATTATCAGTTACAAACCAAAAGGGGGAAAGAAAATTTCTTTTTATAAAACCATCCTTACTTGGTTTGTTTTTTCCAGATAAAAGAATAGTTTTGTTTATCACAAGTCCTCGAACGTTTTTAAATTTTTATCTTATTGTGGGGGTTTTTCTTTTCATGTTTGTGACAAGTTACTGTTTTTTCTTAAAATTTTAAAAAGTGCACTAATGCGGATTTTTTTTATACATTTAGCTTGCACTCACATGTGCATATGCATCTATATGCATGCATAATTTAAGGGACAAATAGGTTTATTTAATAAGCATATTAACTGAAATAGTAAATTGTAGAGCGCACGGCGCACAAACACATACTCACCCGCTCGTATTTCCCTGGGAAACTTTCATATTGCATGTTATAGTTGCTTACCTTATGTGTGTCAAAAATATTTTATTACCCCGATGTGCCATAAAAACTGAGTAGTGGAACCCGGTGGGGATTTCTTTCCCAATTGTTATGAAAGCATATAAAAAAATACTAATAAGGCCCCGGGTTTTTCACGGACGTCAGTTCGTACTTTTCTGGGAAATTTCAAAAACCTTCAGGCAGTAGAGTGGGTTTGCAAAAAAAGATTCTACTGAGCTCTGCTTGTTTTTCTTCTGATAATACCGTGATTACCACATTTTTACTCTTAAGAAAAGTATTTTAAAAGTTAAGGTGCATAGATATGGAAACGTCGGGCCACACATTTTCCGCGAGAAAAATTAAAAATTGGGCGTCTTTTTGTTTTGCTTTAAACTTTCCCTCGCTTTTAAATATATCATTGCAAAAAAATACTATGTGGACTGGTTATCTTTTTTTGTAAAATTTTTTTTGTTTTTAAAGAAAATCTTTTTTATCGCAAAACGTATTTAAAAAACCATCGAAATGTTACACTATTTTTTATTCCTCCTTTTTTCCCCCCCAACACCAGCCCTTTGGGAGACTTTCAGACCTACTCCCAAAAAACCGCTTTTTTCTTCCCTGCTTCATCCTTGCAGGCCACCGTTCCCCCCACATGCGTTTTTTTCCCGAGTTTGGAGGGGCATAAAGAAGTTACTTTCATCACATGAGGAATGGCTGCCACTGGTGGTCTAGAGAAACTCTAGTAAATCGATTGTGAGTAAGGGGCACTGGGCACACAATAGAAAATTCCAAGCCTGCATTTATTTTGGTTCGCTTGCGTCTTGCTTATGGCCGCCACTGCTCCGTGCAGTGCCAAAAACGTTGGCAGCGGGGGTTCGAAACCCCCGCCCCGAAAAGACTGGGGCCTTAAACCCGCCTAGACCGTCGGCCACGCACCGTAAAAATGAAAAATTTTTTGATAGTAATTAAAAAAAAATATATATACATATTATTTGAGTGTTTTTGTAAAATTCTGATTAATACTGCGCTCACTCACTTGTCTTCGAAAATCGTTGTGAACAGCCCTTTTTTTTTTCAATATGTTTTTAGGTTTAATTTCTTCTTGATAACGAAAAATTTTTGTTCATGCCCTCCGGGCGCCTGTTATGTGCTGAAGTCCCCATCAATTTAATTGTGCACACCAGCAAATTTTGAAAGTGTTAATATTTTATAAAAATTGCGGTTTAGGTCAAACCGTACAATTTTTCCATAAAACCCACTGCCTTTTTTTAAAAGAAAAATATTTTTCCCCCACAAACCCTCGCCCCACGAATCACAAGTCTCTTACTATTCTAGACCCCCATGACCGGTCTATTCCCCGAAAACGTTGTCAGATCTTTTCCTTTTTGAATACTATGAATGCATTATTTTTAAAATTTACACGTTAAAAGTTTGTGTATGTATATATAATTTTATTATATTATATAATATATATTATTATATATTAACAATACATATTAAAATACTACATCTGTAAAGTCGTGTTTTTGCTATATTTTTAATATATACACATATGTATATATATGGTATAAATATAAATTTAAAAAATATCACCCCGCTCATTAAACGTATTATTTTTTATGTGTTATAATAGCTTCTTTGTACAACAATCCTCGTGTATTCATCTGTGAAATAGCTATAAATAAGCCCAGTATTTTGCAAAAAACCTCGATCAAAAAAGACTTCATCTTCAAAAAGATGCACGCTAATCCTTTGCAGTCTTTCGGTATTTATTTGCATTTTCCCTTTTTAAAGCAGGGTGTATATTATCTTCTTTTGGCCCTTTTTTATTAGGAGAAGGGAAACGGAATACCCATTTTTACGTTTATTTGTACCTACCTGTAAAAAAGAAAGATATTTGTGATGGTAATAAAATTATTATATATATAATATATATATTAATACATATATATATATTATATATATTATATATTACTTACATATACATATATTAAATTTTATATATATTATATTATATTATAATTATATATATACTATATATACATTATATTATATATATATATATATATATATATATATATATAATATATTATAATATATATAATATATTTTTATATATTTTTATTAATAATTATATATATACATATATATATTATAAATCAAGTGTTCGTAGAATTCTGATATACTGATTGTCGCATCACTCTTTTTGTCTTCGCAGATACTCGATAACGTTGTGATGGTGACAGGATTAACCCAAATTATGTATTGGTTTCAAATCATAATGTTGAAATTTAAAATGAAATTACTTTAACAAAAATCTGCAGAAAACAGCCCGCCTCTTTTCAGATATGTGAAGTCCGGCAGCCGAATTTAATTGTGACACACATGCACTTTTGAAATAATTAATATTTTCATAATATTGCGGATTTAGGTAGTAAGCTCGTCTGCCATTCTACTGATGAAAATTTTCCCAAATGACAATTCCCTCAATTTTTCAAAACAAATCCGCACACCTCATCTCCCCTACGAATCCCAAGTTGAAGATCTACAGGTCGCCCTTAATTTTTTAGACCGCTTGACCCGGATCCATTCCAAAAATCGATATTGGTCAGATCTTTTCCTTTTAGAATATATTGAATGCATTATTTGCAATATATACACGTAGACGTATATGTGCATTATATATATATATATATATATATATATAAGATATATATATATATATATATGTTATATAAAGATATATTATACATTTTATGTGTATATTTTAAAAAATATACTAAATTACCGTAGTCTGTTATGCATGTATTGCATATATATATATATAATATATATATATATATAAAATTATATATATATAATATATATATATATATATATATATGAGTAGTATGTATAATATAAAATAAAAATTTTATGAAGGCCCGCTCATTAATCCGGAACTATAAATCAAGTATAAATAAGCCCTATTTTTAACAATAAGACCTCGATCAAAATGACTGACACGCCCTAATCCTAAAGCAGACTTTAGGTATTCATTTGCAATCTCCCTTTTAATGCAGGGTGTATATATAGCTTATTGTTTCAATTTTTAATAAGGAGAAGGCGAAACGAAATACCCATAATGTACGTTTATTATTGTCACATGGGTAGTCATATAGATATACGCAAAAGATTACTTCTCCGCTTAGAAGACCAGCCTCTCCTCGCGAAGGGAGTCTCAGCCCTGCAACCGCCAAAACCCTCTGGTCTTCCGGGCTTTCCCTTTCCCGCGCAGGCCACTTTTTTCAGGGGCTGTGTTAGTTTTTCCCAATATGTGGTGTACATATAGTAAAGTTTTTATCCATCGCCTAATACTTTGGTTAACTTTGCAAAAGGTCAAAGTTTGGAACGATAATTGGTCACTCAGTTCCATGTGTGGAGAAACAAGATGCAGAGAACTTGCTGAAATGTTCATCGTATGAGGGCTCTGATAGTGGGGATGAGATGTGGCAAGATGTGACTTATATTATGGTTTTTTAAACCCTTTTGATTCATGAGCAATGAGGCGCGGTGATTTTCAAATTAATGGGGAAAATTGGGATTTTTTTGCCTAAGGTTATTAAAT
>NW_023641443.1:0-10516 GCF_015228065.2 Penaeus monodon
TAATAAAAAATAAAAAAAATAAAAAATAATACATAAAAAATACAAAAAATAATAATAATAATAAAATTTTAATAAAATTCAAATGTTTTCAAAAAATTTTCTTTATTCTCACTTTTATCTCATTATTGTTAGATTTTAAAAAATTTTGTATTATTATCATTATTTCCCCAAAAATTTCCGAAATCACCAAAAAAAATCGAAAAAAGTCTTTTTGGGTATACTCCCCAAAAGGCATATTTCCTAATTTTTCCGCTTTTTGACTTTTGGAAAGTTTTTTTTATACCTTTTTTATATTTATAACACAATTCCTCTTATTACATCATCGTTATCAGTTTTATCATTATTACGTTTCATCATCATATCATCTTATCACCTTTTTTATCATCATTATCCATTATTGCAATTTTTTCTCATTTGCAATTTTTCATTATTTTCTTATTGGGGGTATAGTATATATTTTTGCAATAATACTAAAACCACAACAATAATAATAGTAATAAAAATAATATAACAATAATAACGATTTTATAATAATTTTTTATATCATTATCTTAATTAGTATCGTTATTACTGTAATTATTACGTTATAATAATTAATTTTTGCAATTTTACTACCAGTACCAATAATAATAATGATAATAATAACAACAATAATACTAAGAACAAGATTATAACCACTAGCATTATTATTATTATACTTATACTTATTTTATTATTGTTATTATTACAGATATATAGATTTTTTGCAAAGTACTAATAATTAAATAATAGTAAATAATAATAATAATTAATATAATAAAAAAATAATAATAATAATAATAATAATAATAATTAATAAAACTAATTTTAATAATATTCAAATGTTATCAAAATTCTCTTATTCTCACTTTTATCATCATTATTGTTATGATTAATACAATTCTGGGAATTTTTATCATTATTACCCCAATAATTGCCGAATCACCAAAGAAATCGAAAAAGTCATTTTTGGGGTATACTCTCAAAGGCTATATTTTCGCTAGATTTTGCCGCTTTTCGACTTTGGGAAAGTTTTTTTAATTTTTTTTATATTAATAAAAAAATTTTTTTTTTTAAAATTTTTTATAATTTTTATTTATTTTTTATCATCATATTTTATCATTATTAAATTTTATCATATTACATTTTTCAATTTTTTACAAAGAAACTTTTTTTTTAATCTTTATTAAAAAATTTTTTTTTTCAATTCTTCCTTTTAAAAAGTAAAAACTAAAATAAAAATAACGAAAAATTTTTATATCATTATCTTAATTTATTTTTTTTTTGTTATAATATTTTTTTCAAAATTACTACATAAAATAAAAATTGATATAAAAAAAAAAATTTTCATTTTAAAAAATTTATTATTTTTAAAATACTTATTAAAGATTATTAAAATAAATTTTTTCAAAATTTTAATAATTAAAATATTTATTTTAAAAAAAAAAAAATAATTTTTAAAAAAAATAAAAATTTTAAAAAAAATTTTTTAAAAAATTTTAAAAAAAAAAATTTTTTAAAATTTTTTATTTCCCCTTTTTTAAAAATTTAAAATTAAACTTTTTTATTATTTTTCTTATTACCCAATAATGGGTCCCCGAAAAAAAGATTTTGGATATATTAAAAATATATTTTAATTTTTTTTATTTTAATTTTTTTTTAAAAATTTTTTTTTTTTAATAAAAAAAAAATTTTTATTTATATTTATATATTTCAATTTTATCATTCTCTTTTCTCATTTATCATTATTATATTAAATTTTAATTTTATCATTAACAATTTTTCAATTACAAATGAAATTTTTAAAAAAAAAAAATTTATCCCCAAAACCTTTGAATAAAAAAAATTCTATAAAATTTTATAATATTTTTTAAATCTTTTTTTAAAACGTTATTAAAATTTTTATTTTTTTAAAATTTTTTTCAAAAACATACAAAAATAAAAATATGATTAAAAAAAAAAATATTCCAATTTATAAATGTTATTTTCTTTTATTATATTATTTTTTATTATTTTTTTAAAAAAAAAATTTTTTAATATAATAAAATTAAGAAAATAATAATAAAAATTAAAAATTTTAAAAATTTTTTTAAAAAAATTAATAAAAATAATAATTAATAATAAAATAAATAATAAAATAATAAAAAAATAATTTTATAATTTCAAATTTTAAATTTCCTTTTTTTAAAATTTTATCTATTTTTGTTATATTAATACAATTTGGAATTATTTTCTTATTAAATAATAATTAAATAAAAGAAAAAAAACTTTTGGGGTATAATAAATTTTATTTTAATTTTTTTTTATTTTAAAATTTTTCAACTTTTTTTTATTTAATTTACACAAATTTTTATTATTTTTAAAATAAATTTTTTTTTATTTTTATCAAATCAAATAAAAAACTATTTTAAATTTTTAATTAAGATTTTGATTTTTTTATTTTGGGATTTTTTAAAAAATTTTTTATTATATAAACAAAAATTAAAATTTTAAAAAAAATAACAATAATCGTTAAAATTTATTTATAAATTTTCTTAAATTTTTTTATTTTTAATTTTTATAAATTATTTTTAAAGTTTTTTGGGAAAAAAATTTGATAAATAAAATTTTTTAAAAAATAAAAAAAAAAAAATAAAAAAAAAAATAAAAAAAATAATAAAAAAATTTTTAAAAATTTTTTTTTATTCAAAATTATAAAATTTTTTATTTACTTTTTTTCTTTTTGAGATTTAATATTTTGGAATTTTATATATTTTTCCCAAAAAAAAAAATAAAAAAAAAAAAAAAATTTTATATATTTAAAAAAATATATTTCCAATTTTTTTTTTTTAAAATTTTTTTTATACCTTTTTTTTTTTTTTTTATTAACAATTTTTTTTAAAATTTTTATTTGACACAAATCGAAAAAATTTTTAAAATTAAAACCCCCCCTTTCAATTTTCTCTTTTTACCCAATTTTTTATCTTTTAAATTAAATTGACATTTTTATTATTAGTTATATATATATTTTTAAATCTATAACCCCCAAAAATAAAATAATAAAAAAAAAAAAATAAAGTTTTATAAAAATATTTATTATTATTTAAATTTTATGTTTTTTGTAATTTTTGAATAATTTTTTTAAAAAAATAAGTAAAAAATAATATTAAAAAAATAACAAAAAAAATATAAAAAATATTATACCCAAATTTTTATTTATTTTAAATTATTTTTTATTGTTATTATTACAGTAAAAATTTTTTTTTAAAGATAAATAAAATAATATAAATAAAATAATAAAAAAAAATTATAATAATTTTATAAAAATTAAAAATAAAATTTTAAAAATTTAAAAAAAAAATTTTAAAAAATAAAAAAAAATTTTTAAAAAAATAAAAAATTTTTTTTTTTTTTTTTATTTTTATTTTACAATTTTTTTATTACAATTCCCTTAATTCCAAACCCCAAAAAAAAAAACCTTTTTTGGGTAATTAAAAGGTTATTTCCTAATTTTGCCGTTTTTTTGGGAAAATTTTTTTTTTCCTTTTTAAATATATTTACAAAATTCCCTTTTATTTGTTTTTATTACTTTATTTTTTAAAATCATTATTAAAAATCTTTATTTTATCATCATTATTAAATTTTTTCATTATTCATTTTTACATTATTATTCATTTTTTGTATTATTTTTTTAATAAAAAAAAAAAAAAACCAAAATAAATATAAAAAAAAATAAATAATACCCCTTTTTAAAAATTTTTTATACATTTTTTTAATTTTAAAATTTTTTTATAATTATTATTTTTTTAATTATTTTTTGAATTATCTTAAAAAAAATATTAATAAACAATAAAATAATAAAAATAAAACAACATTATTAATTTTTAAAATTATAAATTTTTTTTAAAATTTTATTATTTAAATATAAATTTTTTTAAAAAATATTGAAAATATAAAAATAATATAATATAATAAATAAATAAAAAAAAAAAAAAAAAATAATAAAATTTTTAAAAAATAATTTTTAATAATATTAAATTTTAAAAAAAAATTTTTTTTTTCATTTATCAATTTTTTATTTTAAAATTTGTTAAAATTATAATTCCTTTTCCAAATAAAAAAAGAAAAATCAGGGAAACCAAAAAAGGTTAAATTTTATAATTTTTTTTTTCGATTTTTAGTTTTTTTTTTTTTTTTTTTAACTTTTTATTATTCCCCTTTCTATTATCATCATTTTTTTATTCCCTCATTTTATCTTATCATCATTTATACATTATCTCATTATTCAATTTTATAAATTTTTGCAATTTTTAATTATTATTTCAATTTTGGAGTTTAAATTTTAAATTTTTTTAAAAATACTAAAACCACAACAAAAATAGTAAAACAATAAAAAAAAAAACATTTTTTAAAAAATTATTTTATATTTTTTAAATTTTATCTTATTATGTAATTTTTACTGTTATTAATTTTTTTTAAATTTTAAAAAATTAAAAAAATATACAAAATAAAAAAAAAATTTAAAAAACAAAATATAAAAACCAATTTAAAACATATTTTTTTTATTTTTTTTTTTATTAAAATTTTTTAAATTTTTTAATAATTAAAAATTAAATAATAAATAAAAAATAATAAATAAAAATAAATAATAAAAAATAATAAAAAAATTAATAATAATAATAAAATAAAATAATAAAAAATAAAAAATTTAAAAATTTAAATTTTTTTCCTTTTTTTTTATTTTTTATTAATACAATTTGGAATTTTTTTCATTTTTACCCAATAATTGCCGAAACCCCAAAAAAATCAAAAAAAATTTTTAGTATATTTTCAAAAAATATTTTAGAGGGTTTTTCGACTTTTGGAAAATTTTTTTTTACCTTTTTTATATTTTATAGAAAAATTTTCCCCCCTTATTATACTGTATATGATTATCATCATTATTTTTTTACATCATTTCATCATTATTTTATCCCCTTTTTTTTAATTTTACATATTATTTTTAAATTTTTATATTATTTTCAATTATTATTAAAAAATTTTTAAAAAAATAAAAAAAAAAATAAATAAAATTTTTAATAATTAATCAAAAATTAAAATTAAATATTATAATTTATTTTTATATTTTTTATTTTCTTTTTTACGTAATTTTTACTTTTAATAATTTTTTTTAATATTACCATAACAAATAATAAAAATGATAAAATAAAATAAAAAAAAAAATAAAATATTAAACCCCTATTTTTTTTTTAATTATATTTTTAAAATTTTTTTTTTTTTTTAAATATAATAATTTTTTAATATAAATAAATTTAAATAATAATAAAATAAAAAAAATAAAAAAAAAAAAAAAAAATTTAAAAAAAAATAATAATAAAAATAAAATTTTATATATTATAATAAACAATTTTAATAATTTTCAAATTTTACAAAATTTTTTTTCCAAAAAAAAAAAAATTTTTTATCTCTGGTAAATTTTCCTTTTTTCCCCTTAATTCCAAATCCCCCAAAAAATGAAAAAATTTTTTTATTATCTCAAGGGGTTTTTGGGTTTTTCCCTTTTTTTCGTTTTAAAAGTTTTTCTTATACCTTTTTTTATATTTAAAAATTAAATTTCCCATTTATCATTTTTCATTTTATATAGTTTAATTTGATATACATTTTCACATTATATATTTTCAATAAATTTTTTCAATTTTAAATTTTTTATATTATTTTTTTCAATTTTTTAAATTTTTGAATTATTTTATTAAAATTTTTTGCAATAAAAATACCCCAAAAATAAATAATAAATAAAAATAACAATAAAAATTTTAAAAAAAAATTTAAATTTAAATTTTTTTTTTTCTTTTACTTAATTATTATTTATAATAATAAATTATTTAAAAAAAAAATATAATAAAAAATAATATAATAAAATATTTTTAAATAAATTTTTAATTTTTTAAAATTTCTTATTTTTTTTTTATTATTTTAAAAATTAAAAATTTTTTTAATTTTAAAATTAAAAAATTAAAATAATTAAAAAAAAAAAAAAAAAATTAATTTAAAAAAATAAATTAAAAAAATAATTTTAATTTTTTAAAAAAAAAAAAAATTTTAAAAATTTTTTAAAAATATTAAATGAAAAATTCCTTTTTACTTTTTCATCATTATTTTTATAATTAAAAATTCTGGGAATTTTTCCTTATTACCCCCATAAATTTCCAAAAAACCCAAAAATGAAAAAAAGTTTTTGGATTATTGGGAAAAATATATTTTTTTTAGATTTTCCCCTTTTTCACTTTTAAAATTTTTACAATTTTTTTTAAACCAAATTCTTTATTATATATTTATATATTATCAATTATACGTTATACTATTATACTTATATATATTTCATATTTTTCAATTATTATTTTTATTTAAAATTTTTACATAATTAATTTTTTATATAATTTTTTATATATAACCCCCCCCAATAAAAATTATATAAAATAAAAATTTTAAAAATTTTTATATATTTTTAATATTATTTAAAAAATATTTTTAGAATATTAATTTATAAAATTTTTTTTAATTAAAATAATAAAATAAAATAATTTAAAAAAAAATTTTTAAATAAAAAATTTAACCACTAAATTTTTATTTTTATTTTTTTTTTTTTTTTTTAAATTTTAATAATTTTTTCAAAAAACAAAATTGAAAAAATAAATAAAAAAAATAAATTAAAAATTTTTTTAAAATTAAAAGTTTAAAAACCTTTATTCTTTTTTAAAAAATTTTTTTTAATAAAAAATTTTTGGGGTTTTTAAAATTATTACCCTAATAATTCCAAATTCACCAAAATCAAAAAAATTTTTTATATACTTTTCAAAATTTTTTTTCCTCATTTTGCCCTTTTTCATTTTGGGGGTTTTTTTTTTTTTTTTAAATTTTATAACAAAATTTTTATTTTCAATTTACAATTTTCAATTTTTTATTTATCATTTATTTATTATTTTTAAATTTTTTTTTAAAATTATTTTTTATACTTTTAAAAATTTATATTATTTTTCAATAATTTTTAAAAATTATATTTTTTAAAAATTTTTAACCCAAAAATTAATTTTTAAAAAAAAAATAATTTCAATAAAAAAAATTTTTTAAAAATTTTAAAATATTTTTAATTTTATTTTATTAAAATTATTTTTTAAAAAATTATTTTTAATTATATCCCTACAAATTTAATAAAAAAAATAACAAATTAAAATTAATACAATTTAAATTTTTTTTTTAACTTTTTTTTTTTAAATTAAAAAATTCAAAAAGTTTTTTGGGGAATAACTAAAAATTGTAATTAAAATTTAAATTTTAAAATTTTTAAAAATTTTAAAAATATATAAAAAATTTTAAAAAAATTAAAATATAATAATTTTAATAAAATTTTAAATTTTATCAAAAATTTCTTTTATTCTCATTTTAAAAATTTTTGATTTTAAAACAATTTGGAATTATTTAAATTTTTATAATAATTGCCAAACAAACCCAAAAAAAAAAAGTATTTTAATATTAAAATTAATTTTTAATTTTTTTGTTTTTTTTTTTATTTTTTTTATTTTTTTAATATTTTTCCCAAATTCCCCCTTTTTTCATTTTAAAAAATTATTTTCATAATTATTTAAAAATTTTTTTTTATCATTATATATTATACTTATTATATTATAATTTTCAAATTTTAAAAATTTTTTCAATTTTTATATTATTAGAAATTTTTGGGTTTTATATATTTTCAATAAACAATACCCAAAAAAATAAATATAAAAAAAAAAAAAATAAAAATTTTTTAAAAACAATTTTTTTAAATTTAAATTTTTATTTTAATTTTTTTTTTTTTAAAAAAAAAAATTTTTTCTATAAAAAATTAAATAAAAGTATATAAAAATATTTAATAAAAATAAAAAAAAAATAAAAATTTTTAAAATATAATAAATTTTTAAAAAATTCAAATTTTTTAAAAAACTCTTTATTTATTTTATAATTATTTTTTTAAAAAATTTTAAAAATTTAAAAATTTTAATTCCAAAAAAAAAAAGAAAAAAAAATTTTTTTTTATCTAAAATATATTGTAATTTTTTTTTAATTTAATTTTTTCTTATACCATATTAAATTAAAATTTTTTTATAAAAAAAAATTTTAAATTAATTTTATACCCTATATTATATTTCCATACTTTTTTTTTTTATTAAATTTTTATATATTTTGCAAAAGTTTCATTTAAAATTTTAAAAAAATTATATTAAAAAATTTTTTAAAAATAAAAAAAAAAAAATAAAATAATAAAAAATTAATAAATAAAATAATTTTAATAATAATTTTTTTAAAATATTAATTTTTTTTTTATTAATTTTAACTTTTTTAAATAATTTTTTTAAAATTTTAATCCCTAATAAATTGAAAAAATAAAATATTTAAAAAAATTTTAAAAATTTTTTTTTTAATTTTCCCCTTTTATTTTTTAATTTTTTTTTTATAATTTTTTCAAAAAAAATTTATTAAAAAATACATACTATATCTATATTTAAAAATATATCACTACCCCCCAATAATTTAAAAATTAAAAAAATAAATTTTATAATTAATGTTACAAAATTTTTTTTAATTTTAATTTTTTTTGATTTAAAAATTTTAAAAATTTTTTTTTATTACCCCAAAAATAATACCCAAAAAACGAAAAAATATTTTTGGGGTTTTTTCTTAAAAATTATTTGTAATTTTCCGTTTTTTTGATTTTGGGGGTTTTTTATATTTTTATATTAAAAAAAACACAATTCCCCCCCTTTTTACACACTTATCATATTATACTTATTATTTTTATTAAAATCATATATTTTCCCAAAAATATATTAAAAAATTATATATTTTTCAATTTTATTTATTATTAATTAATTTTTAAAAAAATTTTTTTAAAAAATATAAAAAAAAATAATAAATTAAAAAAAAATTAAAATTACTTTTAAAAATTTTTTATATTATCTTAATTATATTTTTACTAATTTTTGGGAAAAAACAATTAAAAACCATTAAAAAAAAAAAAAATTTAAAAAATTTTTTTTTTCCTTTAAAAAATTTTTTTTTACTTTGTTTTTTATTAAATTTTTTTTTTAAATTAAAATTTTTTTTTGGATATCTAATAAATTTTAAAATTAAAAAAAATAAAAATTAATTTTTAAAATATTAAAAAAAAATTTAAAAAATTTCAATAATAATAAAAAAAAAATAAAAAAATAAAATAATAAAAATTTTTAAAAAATTCAAAATTTTAAAATTTCTTTATTTACTTTTTTCTATTATTGTTATATTTAAAATTTTGGAAATTTTTATTTTACCCAAAAAAAAAAAAGGGAAAAAAAAAAAAAAATTTTTTATAAATTTAAAAAAATTTGCAGATTTTTCCCTTTTCATTTTTGGTTTTTTTTAACCTTTTTAAATTTAAAAAAAAAAAAATTTATTATATATCCCATATATTTTCTATTAAAGTTATATATATTATATATTATAAAATTAAAATAAAATTTATATTTTTAAATTTTTTAAACTTATTTAATTTTATCATTATTATTAATTTATTGGGTTTAATTTTTTTTCTAATTAAAAACCCAAAAAAAAAAGAAAAAAAAAAAAACATTTAAAAAAAAAAAAATTATTTTAATTTCTTAAATTGAAATTTTTTTTCTTTTTTTATTTTATAAAAAAATTTTTTTCATTAATACCGTAAAAAAATATTTAAAAAAAAATTTAATCAATAAAAAAATTAAACCCTGCATTATCATTATTATATTATTTTAAAATTATTATTGTTATTATTAATTAAATAGATTTTTTAAATTTTAAAAAAATAAATTTAAAAAAAAAAAATAATAATAATAAATAATAATAATAAAATAAAAAAATAAAAAATTAATAAATTTTAAAAATATCATTTTAATAAAATTTTAAAAAATTTTTTTAAAAAATTTTTTATTTCCCTTTTTTTATATTATTTTTAATAAAAAATTTCCTTTTTTTTCTTTTTTTAAAATTCAAAAAAAAAGAAAAGAAAATAATTTTTGGCAATTAAAAAAGGTATATTTTAAAATTTTTCCCCCCAAAAATTTTAATTTTTTTTTTAAAATTTTTTATATTTATTCCCCCTTCCCTTTTATACATTTTTAAAATTTTTAAAAAATTTTTTGTTTTAAAATTATATTTTTTTTAAATGCAAATTACAAATGAAAACTTATTTTGAATTTTTTAGTTTAATTTTTTTTTCTTACCCCAAAAAAAAAAAGAAATAAAAATTAAAAAAATAATAACAATTTTTTAAAAATTTTTAAACATTTTTAATTTATATGATTAGTAAAATTTTTACTTTTAATATTATTTTTAAATTTTTCTCAAATATATATAAAATTAAAATTTTATTATAAAAAAATTTTAACCATTTGATTATTAATTATATTTATTTTTTTTATTTTAAACAAATAAAATTTTTTAAAAAAAAAAAAAAAAAGATAAAAAT
>NW_023641444.1:0-10514 GCF_015228065.2 Penaeus monodon
GGTCGTCGGGAGAGAGCTAATCTTTGAAAATTTGTAGTACTATACAAATTTAAATTTCTTCTTTTTCCTCACCCCCCCCACTCACCATGGAGTCCCGAGGGGAAGCTATTTGGGGTTAAAAATCCCCCAACACCCACAGGGGAAATGGGGAAATATCGCGCCACTATTACAGCTGTGGCAGTCCGGGACCCAGCGCTACCGGATGAATAGTGCCTTTTGGGCCCTAGCCATATTTGCCAGCCGTTTGACTTGCCCGGGGCCCTTACCCAAGCCCCCCGTCTAACCGAAAAAAAGACCAAAGGGTGGTTGTAGCCAGGTCCAGCGTGCGCAATCGCTAAACCCCGGGACTCCTGTCCCTGGAAATAGGGGATGCCAACGGAAAACCACGTGGAGAGTTCCCCCTGGTCCAAGATGGAATGAACCAAGGGGGGTACACCATCCCCTCTCATAGGCCTTGGTGCACCAAAAAACCTTTTTTATCTTATCCCTCATTGGTGCCCCTCCAGTATGGTGGGCCCTCTGGTCTGGCCCCCAGATCATTGGGCCCCCCTCAAGCCCCCCCCCCGGCAAGCGGTTTCCGTAGGGGGATGAGACCGGAGGCATATTTGGCTTGGTGCAACCCGCTGCCCCCGTCAAACCCTTTTCCCGGTCGTTCCTCTTTTTCGCTCTGTTTTCACCCGTGAAAAGGGCCCCGATTCCCCGCAGAGAGAGAAGAAGGATTGTCCTTTAGGTGTCGCTGTCGATGGAATGCTTTTTTTTTTGTTGGATATTTTGGCTAAAAACCAGGGCAGTGGCCGGGTTTTAAGCCAATGGTCCTTTTTATTCACAAAAATTTTTGTCTCCCTTAGAAAAGTGTTATTTTCTTGATTTTTTCACATCTTTTAAAAAATTTTGAAATGTAAAATCATTTTTTTTTAAATTCTTAGATTTTTTTTTAATGGTTATCTGTATTTTCAATTTTGGGCCCATTTGTTATGGATGGTTTTTATTGTTAGGCTGGTGGTGCTTTGGGGGCCCTTGGGGGAAATTCTCTCTTATGGGAGGAGGTGGGGTTTCTGGTGGCTTGACCCTGGACGGGCCACCCCCCCTCCTCCCCTCGTCTTTCCAGTGGGCTGTATCCCAGTTTTTTTTCTGTCTGTTTTTGTTAGTCAGTTGCGGGTTGGGTCCATTTCATTTTGCCCGGGAGTTATTTTTGCTTTTAAGAGCAAAAAAACACCTGGATCTGTACAGAATGCTAAGGTCAGACACCGTTGCCCCGGCAAATTTGCAGCCTGCCATTGCCTGGTACCCAATTAGCTTGATTGTTTTGTGGCCCCATGTAACTTATGAATGTTTAACCCCCGTAGTTCTTTTTTTAGGGGTTTTAAAAAATTTAAGGGCTTTAATGAACTTAGAATCTAAAAAAAATAATTTCTTTGGGGACTCGATAGCTTTGTCTATGGCAAAAATTCAGAAGAAAGAGAGTATGATTCGCAGTCTGAACTTTAGTTCACATTCATCGACCATACACCCGCACCCACACACTCATCTGTTTTGAACTGTCGGTATATATAGAATTTTAAAAGGATCCTTAACCTCTGGTGTACCCCACCCCCGGCCCCGGGGCCTTGGTGTAAAACAGGCCTATGATAGAAAAGTTGGGGGTTTCCCATGGTGCTATTTTTGAAAAACCAGGGTTTTGATGGGTAAGAGATCTATACCGACTTTCTCGCGAGGTCGTGTACTCGTAAAAAGGGCCTAATCCCTCATTCCATTAGGATGGCTCGGGTCACAAGTCCCTTTGCGGCATAGGTCAGTGTAATCTGAGTCGGAGGGGAAGGTATTCCGACTCCACCTCAAGATGCTTGATCTAAGTACAAACAAGCATTCTACACAGCATCCAAAAACCCTTTTTAAAATTGTTTTCAATGCCGAGCCATCTGCTGACCCTAATCTACTTTGACCCAATAAGGGGTTTTTATATCATTTGCAAAGACTTTCTATAGCTCCCCATTTATTACCAAAAAACCTTTAAAAAAATTAGTGCCTTTGACATTTATCTTTAAATGACCAAAGTGGGTCTTTCCAAATTTAGTCTACTATCAAAAGTAACCAGAAAATAGCAGAATTTTTTTAAAAGGTATTGGGTGGTTTTTTAGAGTTAGCCCCCTGGAGGCCCCAGTTTTTGAATCAAACAGGCCGTTGGATGTATTTTCCAGAATTCTGCATTATTGCTGGAATGCTATAATGCACATCATCATGTACAGTGAGTATTTAAGATTGAGGAGGAGCTGGTAAGATGTCATTTATCATGCATAAAAACAGTGTTGGTGACAAGACACTTTCCCTTTTGGGGGCCCCTTTTGGGGCCCGACAAAATTCCCCAAAAATTGACATTGTCAGAAACAATTTTTACAGCAAAAGTTCTGTCCAGATGAAATTTTTAATAAAACAAGGCAATTTCCACGTAATCCAAAGCATAAAGTTTTCTGATAGGGGGCCTATTTGCCATGTATGTCTATATCTATATTGAAAAAAAACTGAAATAAATCATCTTTTTTGGGAAATTTCCCTTGAATAGACTCCAGCTTTTTCTAGTTGATCGAAGTTTGGGGGTCCCCACTGTTAAAATTCGTTCCTGACCTTGCATAAGCAACTTGTAAAAGCAATTGGGTGTTAGGAGATGGGAGACTGGGGTTTCCCCCCCCTTTTTAATATGGGAATGATGTGGGCAAATTTTCCCGAATTAAAAAAGTGTGGCTTTTCCAAATTTCATTGTACACTTCTAGTTATTATTCTACAGCCCTAGCTTTTGCAAGCTGTAGTTGCAAAACTCATTAGTGTGTTTTTTTTGAAAACCCTGAGGCCCCTTTTGCGGGGCACGTCCCCGGGGGCAATCGGGTGTCCACAGGAACTCTTGCTTAACGCTATCTTCGAATTTTTTAGGAATGGTAGCAATGTACTTTAAAATCGAATTCGAATATTTTTACTTATCTCAAGGGTTTCTTCAAAAGTTCGAGCTTGAAGCTCCTCGTGGGGGCGCCCCAGTCTGCTTTTTTTACTTTAAATTTGGGTGCTAAAGGCGATCTCACTGGTCCTAAATTTTTAAAGAAAATAGGAAGATACCTTTCCCCAACGAGTAAAGGGTGTGCCAAGGCATTTTGGGCTCCATTTGAGAGACCAGAAGGTCAATACCCCCAAATTACGGTTTTAATCGTCCTCCCGTCGGACTACCATCGTTCAAAAGGCCAGATCAGAATCTTAATCAACTTAACTATTTGCTACCTCTACCATCTGCCACGGAACCCATAACGTTGATGAGCTTTAAAAATCCCCCAAAAAACTACTTTAATTTTTGTGGCAGACTACCTAAAGAGCAAAAAGCTCATCAAAAATTTACCTCTTTATCAGGTGGCAAAAATTGAATATGTATCAGATACGTGTTTTGACTCCACCCCCACCCCTCGATCCTTCCCACACAGATGGTAGTTCCTCAGCAAAACGACCTCTTCTGAATGAGGGGGGTTAAAGGTTTTTTAGAGAACTATGATATCGGAGCAGATTTAAGCTCATAATATAGGTCATTTACTTTAGTTTGAGACTTTGACAGTTTTCCCTTGTATAAAGGTTAGGAAGATTACGTTTTTTTGGGGGTTTTAAAATTGCCTTTTCCGCCAATTTAATTTCCCTTTTTTTGGGGGGGTTGTCCTCCTCTCCCCCGCAAACCCCGGGGCCCTTTCCTGGGATTTTTGGGAAAATAGCCCACAGTCCTCGTCTCGCCAGACGCCCAGCCGAGATATCTGTTTTCCCAGAAAACAACGAAGGCAAAGTCCCCAGCAGGGGCCGCCTTGACGAGAATTTATCCGTTGTGATTTTTTATCATCCTCCTTTTGGTTTCGGCTTTTGCTGGATGATTTAAAAAATTTTTTGAATTGTTTTTTCAATTCTTTAATTTGTTCATTAATTCCTTTGCCGTTTCTTTTAATTTTGCAATTCTTTGTCTTTAACTGCAAGTCTTGACTGATGCCGTTTTCATTTGGGAAGTTTTTATTGCTGCGAAGCGTAGGAAGTATTGGGATTGCCGATCCCAACCCTTTAAATTTTCCCCTTCGCTTCAACTTTCCCTGCCCCTTTCTGTTGCTAAAATTTTAGTCTCCTCAAACTGCTTCATCGGCGAGCCAGATTTATGGGGGCCCCACAGTTACACACTTGAGTTTCTCAGTGCATTCTCACCATTTTCCGCAAAAAAATTCACCCCGTATCTTTTTGATTTCATGTAATGAAATGTGCCAATTTTTTGGGACTATTCAGCAATAGGTTTTTAATATAGGTCGTCTTGGATCGTTTTATATGAACTGTGACTACTCAGAATTTTATTTGAAGCAAAAAGAAAAAAAAAACACAACCGGTTTTTGTTCGCACATTCCCTCTTTCTTGTCATGCAGTTCTTCCACTCCCTTTTTTCCCTTCATATTTTCAAGATTCGCTCTCCTCATTTTCCTCAAAACCCCGTTAAAAATTTTCTCCTTTACAGGGATTTGGGGGCCAAAAGGGATAGTTATTTTTCTTTCATCATGAATCTGCATCAGTTTAATCAAATCATTAACCTGGGATTTTAATTGCCTTTTACAAGGAGGCTACATTTCACAATTTTTGGACAAAAACGAAATTTCCATCCCCTTTACCATCAAGGACTTCTTTATGAGGGGGTTAAAGATCAAAAACGACTGATTTTCATTTTTCCCCATCTGACTTCAAAAACCTTGATTCTCTGAAGGGGTTGTAAAAAACTCGTGCTCTCCTTTTTCGCAGTAGGGGTTCCTTTTTTTCAAAGTGCATTAGTCTTAGGGGTGTCTGGTCGTTCCCCCTCCTAGAAGGAAAGGGGGAGCCCGGGGGGCATCATACTGGGTTTTCGGACCCCAATCCCGAACCCTGGGGGCCCCTGCCCGTTTCCTGAAGGGACCAATAGCCCTTAAATAAAGATAATCAACCCAAAAGCAATACAAGAGAGAGTGTTTCCATCACCTACCCCCCCCCAAAAGGAAGCCTGGTTGCATTCCCATATCAAAGAGGGTAAAATTATACGAATATCGGAGCCCCAAGGTATCCGGTGGCGTAGGGAAAATCCTAAGAGAGGAAAAAAAACAAATAAAAAAAAAATGCCCCAAAATACCCCCCAGATACTGGGGGTTTCCCCACCCAGGGGGCAATAACCGTAAGGGTACCCTGGTGTAAGAGAAAAGCTGCGGTCTAGGCGGTCCTGACTCCCCCTCTTAGTCTCGTGCGACCTGCAAATCAAAGGCACTGAAGGTGCAGGCAAACACAAAGTGCAAAATTTTTGAAGTTTACTTAGGAAATCTTGTTTTGACTCAAAACAAAAATGCCGGCGTGACGGAGGGCCCCCACACCCGGTTCCCCTGTGACTCGACTTATATGCTGTTTTCTATGTCTGAAAAAAGGGGTCCCGAGCTCTGCAAAAATTTAAACAAGTGACGGGAAAGTAAATTGTTTTGTTAATTGCTAGCTGATATGTTGAAGGGAAACAAAACTACCCGGGGTTTTGCTTATGCCACCCAGAGGAGTATCTTGAAAGTGTTGATCTGCTTTTTGGGTGGATAGGGGTTTTTTTTTCTTTTTTGCAAAAACTCAAATACTCCGGGGGGGTACACTTGTAAGTACCTGGGGGGAATCCGTAAGCTGAGAATTCCTGTATCTTCTGTAGGGCTGTGGGAAGTTGAGGTCGTAACTGCGGATGCGGGCAGTCCCAAAAGGGGGTTGGGTCAGGGCTCATCAGTGATTGTCCACAAGGGATGGCCTGGGGACTCTGAGGTCTATCTTCCAATTGCATCTGTTCCTAAGCGGAGTCTGTGGTAGACTGCGCAGTTTTGTGGAAAGAGGGGTGACGAAAATGGAGGTTGTATGGGTGACTTTTTACCAAATTTGCTGATGGGGATCCTCAATTTACCCTGCACAGTGTTCTACTAAAAAAATTTCATATGAGGCTCTTAGATGTGTTTTTTTAAACAGGCTGAATTTGGGGCAAATGGACCCTGATAGTGCTGAAAGTAGACTATTCTTGGCAGCAGCAGCAGCAGAGTCATTGCCGGGGTTTTTTCTTTTTTTTCCATTTTCCCGGTGAGATAGAAAATAGTTGAGGTTTCTTGATTTGGTTTTTTTTAAGGTCTGTAGGGAAAAGATCTGAAATATATAATTGGGTGTGTAGTATATATTGTAGCCCTGAAGCAACGGATGGCGTACAGTTCTTTTGTGGTGGATGCTCCTCCACACTCGGTGCAATGCTCGTCTTTGGAAACCCAAGGTTGCCCCCAGTTCCAGTGGTTGATAAAACAGGTCACCCAGTGAAGAGAGGGAAGTTCCTCGCCCTGGTAAATCTATTTTTTGCCTCTGACTGTGCTATCTGGTAGGAGTACACAGAGTTTTCGGGCAGAAATGGTTTTGGTGTTACTGTATAGCCTGTCTTTCCATGGGGTTTGGTTTGGTATGTGGGGTTTGGGTAATTTCTCTCCCGAAGTATAGGTATGTATTAAAAAGGGGAATTTTTTCAGCAAACTTGGGGTGCCATGGAATTTGTGGTAAAAACTTGTTATGAAACATACGGCTAAATACTTTTAAAAGGGTAAAGGGCCTGGCACGTGGATCATTTTTTAAACAGACGTGAGCTATTCGTTGATTTGGGGTGGAGAGATGGAAAGTAAGTCCGACTCAAATTACTAGTCTAGCCCCTCTTGGGGCAGGATTTTGCCCTCAGGGTTTATTCTGTAGGGTTTTCTAGAAGAAATTTGCTCAGAGTGAGTGTTGATATGCGGCGCACTTAGTGCACTAGGGAGAATTTTTAAACTTTTAAAGACTATAAAACCCAGAGCCTTCTTTACAAGAGGTAGTTTCCCTTAAATTTCAGGGCAGGATTTTTTTCATTCTAGTAAGAATCGTGGGTGGGGTGGCGGCATTTTCAAATTTGAAAATATGCCTAGGATTTTATATGCTAACCCACTAAAGAAGATATTTTATATAGGCTGGCGACGGGCTGATACTCTTTTTATCTGGAGTCCATTGCCCTTATCGGGTTAACTTTTAAAAAAAGCCCTCTGACCTTTTTTTCCCAGCAGGTCTAGCGGGGCGGTGCTTTTATGTGATGGTTTGGGCAGTAGCTAAAGCGGAGTCATCTGCATAGGCTAATAGCTGAACATCTATGGAAATGGAATTCTCTGTTTCGGTTTAAAATTTTAAAGAGAAAGGGGAAAGGGGTCCTCCCTGTGGGTCCCATTCTCGAATTCGGAAAATCAAAATTCCCCTGGGCCCTGACTTTAGCTTCCCTTCCAGCAGGTAGTCTTGTATCCAATAAAGGGACCCCCCTCGGGCCCCTTTTTTCTGCTAAGATAAGAGGGCCCTTTTTTATTGGCAATTTTAAAGGCTTTTTCTAAGTCCAAAAAGATACAATGCTGTCTTTTCCATTAGAAGTGATGGATTTTACGATTTATTGCCAGTGCCTGCCCCTTTTTTTGGTATGCAAAGATTTTTGGGGAAAAAATCGGGGTGAGATGTTGCGTCTTTTAAGTACATCTCCCATGGTTTTTCCAAAAAAAGCCCGTAGGGAGGGATTGGTCGAAAGGATTTGGTGTCTTGTTTGGGAATTTGATGAATATTGCATTTTTCCAAGCGGTGGAGAAAAACCCGTTTGTAGTGATGATTAAAGACCCTGGAAGAGCTGTCCTGCACCTTTCCTAAGTGGTTAATGAAAATTGGGGATTTTATCCCTCCGGGAGTATAATTTTTGTGTGATATTGCATTGGAGCTCTTGCTCAGTAAAAGGAGTCGTCCCCCCGTTGAGTGTGGATTGCTTTTTATCTGTAGCTGCCCCTTATGGGAGAGAGTTGCTGTAGTTTCTAGAAATATTTGCCGGTAATTGGGAGTTTGCGCTTCTGCCAGGAATGCGCCTACCCTTTTTCTTCCTAAATGGATGGGATGTTGGAGGGTTTGGTTTTTTCGTGATCCGAGCTGTTCGAGTTTACCCCATATTCCCTTGTTGTTCTCCCCCAAGAAACCATCCCTGATTTCTGACTCTAGGATCTCGCAAAAACTAGTCTCTGAGGGCTCTGAAGGGTTTTGAATCTCAGGGGAATTTGTTTTTTCCCTTTGTAGATTCCCGAATAAACCCTGGTAGGTTGTGGCAGTTTAGGGGTAGTATTCGGCACTTTTTTAATGGCAGTGTGAAACCTGCTCAAACTGGGTAGCTCTGTGCTGCAGTATACTGACTGCCCAATCTTCAAAATTTTAGTGAACCATGGCCAATCTTCTTTTTTTAGATTCCAACTTATAGCTGGGGGAGGAAGGGATGCGTGGAAAAGAAGGGGTTTTTGTAGAAGGTGGTCGAGGTGAAAAGGATAATTTTCCAGTTGCGGTGGGCAAAAAGGATTGGAGACGAAAAATAATGTAAGACCTGCCCTTTGGGTGTTATGGTCTGGCTTCACGCGAAAAATTGGAAAGGAGTCTAGAAGTAGCTGTGTATCTATTCTGTGACAGAGGGGGGGGTCATTCCCGTCGGGGGGGTGTGCATTAAAATCACCTAAGATGAGGGGGGTTGTTTTCTGCTAAGCCCCAAAAAATTCGTCGGCTCTAATTCCAGCGGGGGAGGTTTTTCGATATATGTTGAAGAGAAGTAGATCAGTTGGGGGAAGGGAGCGAATGCCTATGATTCAAATTTATCCCCGCATTCTGGTGCAGGTGTAAATTAGTTGGGTATGGATCGAGCTCTGAAGAAGAGGAGTACCCCTACTTTGTCCAGGTTTTGGTTGAGTGAAAAACTGTATAGTTTTAAAGTTGCTGTTCCATTTTCGGGAAAAAAGGGTTTTCCCGTAGGGGCTAGAAAATTTAAAATTGTTTTCTGCATTGGCTGCTAAAGGGGTTGCAAAATTTGCCTTAACCCCAAATATGTTCCACTGTAAGATGCTGAGGGTGGGTTGAAAAACTGAAGTTGTATTTCCATTGGTTTTTTGTAATATGGTGAGTGGACGGAAATTTGGGGAGGGGTTTTTTACTGGTACTTTAAAAGGTTGTGGGGCCCGGGGTATCTTCCGAGGGATAAACCCCTGTGGAGGGGGCCCCAAGTAAACTGTTTCCGGCGGGAGATTTCTTATTTACTGAGGTTGAAGGTTGGGGCAGGAGGGGGTTGTGTTCACAAGTCTGACGGTTTTTGGGAGAGGGGAAGTCTTGATGCATGGTTATCATGGAGTCTTGGGGGGGTGTTGCCAAAATGTTGTACTGGATTCGGTCTGTTTGGGGTGAAAGGGGGTCGGACTGTGTTCAAGGGAGAGATGAATTATCCACTAGGCATGTAGAACTGAGGGGTTTACTGATTTCCCCGGGCCATAAGGCCAAAATTTTGGTGTTGACCAAAAACTTTCGATGACGTACATGTGAGGGAAAGGGGATTTGGTGGGCTTTGTGCGCGGAATGGCCCCGGGCGAACGGGGCAGAGAAATTGAAGTTGTGGTCCCAAATTGAGTGGTAGGGTTTTGGGGATCTAGTGTGGGGGGGATTTTTTCCAGTCATGAAAATTTCCGGTTTTGTTCGGGTCCCTTTAGGTTATTACTTTGGGGAGAAGTGCTCGTCTCTTTTCAAACGGAGTTCCCGGGATATGGTTGCCTCCGCAGTTTGGGCCTTGTGCTTGTCTTTTTACCAGCCTTGAGTTTTTCCAAAAATTTTCTTCTGTGGGGGTGGTTGTGCACAAATGACCCGGGGGCCCTCTGCATTTGGCTATGATGACCAAATCGCTGGCACCTGAAGCAGCGTAAGGGTTCCGGGGGGTTTTTCTGATATTAAAGGTTTTGAAAAATACCCAGGTTGATCTCTGTTGGCGGGGGTTTGTTTTTACCAGAGGACTTGTTTGCTCTCTTTTGTGGATCTTTTGACACAACAGGTTGCCCGAGACTACTAGGCCAATCTGTAGGCGTTAGAGAGGAAACCCTGTGGAAACTTTTTTAAGATGAACCCTTAAAAAATCTTTTGGCAGTGTTAGTGAGGTATTATGTTGACCACCCTTTTCCATAAAGCTTGTGTGAGGGTATGAGGTTCTTGGTGGGTCTGTGTTTTTCCATGAGAACAAACAAAATGGGGGTGGTCCCCATCTAGAAATGGAAATTCTTTTCTATGGCATATACGAAACCTACGCTGTTTGAAGTCGTGGGCTTTTGGGTGGAAACGAGGAGGTGAAATTGTCTTTGCAGTGTCTGCTGCTTGTTGTGGGTTTGGTTTTATTGGTTTCCCTGTCTTTGAGGGTTTTGGGATCTGGATGTATATATATATATATTATATTAATATATAATATATATATATATATAATTTTAAAATATATATATTATGTATAATATAAATTATAATATTATATATAATATATATATAATATGTTTATAATATATATTATATATATATTATTTTTTATAATATATATATATTATTATATGTATATTTTTATAATATTATATATCCTTATTTTTTTTGTTTTTATTAAAAAATTT
>NW_023641445.1:0-41490 GCF_015228065.2 Penaeus monodon
CACTCAAGCTGGGTGCTGTTTCACGAGTAGTGGGTAATGAAGGGTCCAAACAATGAATGCCTATCTTGTAGTGGCAGGGCATCCCCTGGTCTCTCCCGAGGTTCACGACCTACCCACGTGTTGCCGTGCGTGGCATCCCTGTGCCTGTGGGGACGGAGGTCCTGAGGTTGAGCGATCTTAGCATGAGAGCCCGGCTAGCAACACGCCTCTTGGTCTCCTTATTCACAAGACGGGTTGCCGTGCGTGGCCCGGTAAGGTCAATCAGCTGGTCTCTTTCGGGAGGCTAGGGTTAAGCAGTCAATGTGCCGTTGGCACTCACACTGGTCCCCGTGAGTGGCGTACAACGGCCATTGGCTGGTTATCTCCACACCCTGTGGCTGTTAGACATTAGTTCTAACATACAGCTTCCCTTGTTGGACTCGGTGGTGGGTGGGGGCTGAGAGGATGAAAAGAATGCTTACCCCCCACAACAAGAGATATAATGATGACGAACCGTCAAGGCCCAGACTACGCAGTCACTCTGAAACCATACATGGCTTCTAAGTGGCAAGAAAATCAAAGCACGGTTGACTCTGTGAGACCTGCTGCTAAATGGACACGATATCAGCCAAAACATGTCTTCCAGAGATTGTCCAGATGGACTCTGTGCTGCCTCTCCAGGCCAGCACAAATAGGGAGACCTCTGAGTACCCTCAGACGTCCTCCTGACGAGAGGAGCACAAGCTGAACCAGCGAAACAGCTGCTGCTCCACGACCGCAGCCCAATTTAAGCCAAATGGCGGTCCGAAACGACCCAGGCCGGAGACATACTCTGAGGAGAGTCTGGACCCCCTAGGCGTTTCCCACAGTTTAAGTTCCCTCTAAACCTGAAGCTTCGCAATGCCTACCAACTGGTAAGAGCATTGAGATGCAGAAAAATCCGGTTTCAATCCGGGTTGCCAGAGACCAGGGCATGATTGTTATGCCAAAGACCAAGCTGCCCTGAATTTCCTGGAAACTAAGGAGCTTAAAGACGAGAGGAAAGTGTGTCTCTCGCCACTGAATCCCGAAGATAGGAGAGTCAAGATGGTGCTACTTGGCTTCTCATATCTATGATGTGGATTGATCACATCACACCCACAGGTCGTGGACGCTTCCGAATGTCGAAAGGGAAGAGCCCAACAGGCAAGTCTGGTGACCTTGAAAGGAGCCCCAAACACTACTCTGTTGGTACTGGGCTCCTTCAGCCTAGAACTAGTACGAGCCACTTCAGTGCTAATGCCAAAATACGGTACACAGTACTGCAAGGCCAAGCCAAATGGTGTCTGTAGCAATGCACACACGAGGTTCAGCACACAAGGAAGGCAAAGGGACACAAGAGCCAAATGTCCCAACTGTGCCAAGGGGCATCACGCCTGGAACCTGGGTTGCTCTCGCCAGGAAAGAGACGGCCCTCAGGCGACAAGAGGGTTGCTAAAAGCGACCAGACTTTGTCCTGCTCCCCCCAGGGAAGAGAAAAGGCTTCCCGACCTCCTAAGGGAAGGAAGTTCCTCCACAGCCGAAACGGATATCTCATAAAAAGGAATTTCCAACCACTTTAAAGTGCAGAAAAAGAACACAGGGAATAAAAAATTCAAAGAGCACTGCAACGCCTCCCCAGGAGACAATAATCATCTTTGACGGAGGAAGATATGACTATCCCGTTGACTAGTCCACTCAGTAGCACAGCTTTGGGGAGGTCAAGTGAGGGGGCAGAGAAAGCAGTCACAGATCGCCATGACGCAGTGACCCAGGACTGTTGCAATCCTGAAAAAAAAAAGTAAACAGAGCCAAAGCAGCCCACTACCCCAGACGAGACTCCTCTCCCCACTCCAACCCGGGCCACGCCCTCACAGGCAAGCCATGAACAGGTGAATCTGTGCAGCCAGTGTCAGAACAAGTTGACATTACCAGGTAAAGTCAGCAAAGAGAAAGATACACCCACAAAGTCTGAAGTGAAAAAAGCAAGCTCACAAATGTCAGAGCTACCCAAAGGTCTCTTCCACCTCCCCCGTGGACCCATGGATACCCTGCAAAAAGCCCAAAACCAAATGAAGAATCCACTCAACCAGTGAGGACTTCACAATGGAATTGTCAGACTCCGATATAAAAAGACTCTGAATCTGAACTTACAAGACGTCTCCGAGTAACTATCACAAGTACATTATGGCACGGATCTAAGCATACTTACAAGAAACATCTATGGCTTTATACAAAAACGCCATCCTCCACGCAATAGTGCAGTCAAGGAACCACTGGCACTGTCATGCTCCAGGAGACATTAACAGAGGGACTGTTTGCTTCTCAGGGTATCATGTATCATGCTGCCAAGCACAGCTGGCAAAAGTGGCTTGATCACCCTGTAGAGCAACAATCCCTGCTCCGCAATAGCGATACACCGCATTGTCGAGAGGGATGGGAATCTCTTGCTGTTGAGGACATCACAGGCTGGGGCCTCCTCAAGCTGTACAATGTGTCTTTTTATGTCAAGCCAGGCTGTAGGAGCTATGACATCAGCTAGGTCTGTGCTACTGCAGCAAAGACCAAGGATTATAGGAGAGACTTCATGCACACCACATATCCTGCGCTCCTGCAGGGCACGATGCTGCAGGCCATCACATAGCCAATGCGCTTGAGACTTTCCCAAGACGCTCTTCTCAATAGAAAAAAAAAAAAAAAAATAAAAAAAAAAAAAAACCAAGAGCAACCACATGTCAGAGAGTCCTAACTTCACCTTGGCAATGCGGTTTTCTATGGAGAGAATTAGATGGTGTGTCGAGAGACTTGTCACAAGTGACCATTATGGCATGTTAACTACCCTCATGGATGCTGTCCAGCCCAATGCCAAACCAAATCCAAGAGGAAAACAAACAAGGCCAATGGCAAGCCTTTCAGAATGCCTGGACCACGTCTTAGAAACCAATGAACCCCACTGAGTGAAAAGTGGACGTGTTGAAGCCAGAATTATCAGTGCCATAAAATCAGGCATCCTCACAGCTATACCTAAAACTCGGCCATGGTCCAGGAGTTATTAAGACTCCTGGTACTATTTGACGAGATAGAAAGTCAACCACAGAGTGAACAGTGCAGGAAAACATTTCCGAAGGCAAAGAAACCCTGACACCCCACCTAGCCCTCTAATGGAAGCAGTCAGGGATGCAAGGAAACTGCCATAAGTCAAGTAGGCATAGTGGCTGGAATGTTGCTAGTATTTGACAGAGAACCACCCTTACAGAGCTGTGGCAAACGGGGTCAGGCGAGCTACTAGCCGCTCAAACACACCACAACCCTCAATCAGAATCAAAACAGCGAACTGTGGGCACCCCCCAACAAACGCCTACAACCAGGCAGACTGAACATATCAGAGAAAGGGCAGCTGAACCCGATAACTCAGATGTTATCCTCTCTCTGAGCGGAACTAGAAAACTACAGTTCTTAGCCATGTTCTTATGATCTCGTTACCCAATCATTCTACTAGGACTGGCAGGGTGAAGCTTGCATTCCTGCCAAATCATCAACAAGTCCTGGGAAACTTCCACTCTACCCCAGAGCTGGATGAGGGCTATCATAGTTTCCATCCCAAAAACCAAGGAGCCAGGGACAAGTACCGCCCAACTTACTCCTCAGCTGTTCGGGCAAGACGGCTGAGAGAATGGTACTAACCGACTCCAAGGAAAACGGACCCCCACATGAACACCTCCTTTGGTCACAGGGGCATGAAGCACACGCACACAGCATAGCCACGCTCTAAAGCCACAATCCGCACGTCACTCGTGGTAGTATTCTACTAGACCTGGAGAAGGTTTTGAATTAGCCAAGTCCCTTGATAAGCATGAGACCTGATCCAGAAAAGGGAATCAGAGGAAGGCTCTTGGCTTGGATGGGTGACTATTTCAGGAACAGAACATCCCAAGTCAGATTCAAGGTCACCTATCACAGCACATGCCCTAGAAAATACACCACTACAGGGTGGGATCCTTAGTCAGCCTGTTCAAAACACCCTACTGTCTGCATCTCAACATACACCTCCAGGAAGTGCAAGATCATTTCCTATGCAGACGATCTCGACTCATCTCCACTGGAGCACAACTGCCTAAGTAAAGCCCAGCACTGTCTGGACCTTGTATCTGAGGAGTGTTGTAGGACAGAACCTAAAGATCTCTGCCAGGCCAAATCCAAAGCCATGCCTCTGAGACAAAAATGTTCAAGGCACCAGTTCTGAGAATCCAGGGAATGACTTAGAAGGGTCTAGGTCTTCCAATACCTTGGGGTAATGATTGGCCGGACCCTCTCTTTAAAAAGGTCCTGTCTTGGTGACCGAACCCAAGAAGGTCTGTCAAGAAAGCATGACTGAGACACATAAAGATTACTCATAAACATAAATTCCTAATATCATCCTTTGTACATGCCATCCGTCCCATTGTGTACTATGTTTCTGTCTCCCTGAATGCTGCAAAAAGTGCCAAGATTAAGAAAACTATGGAGACAGTCCAAAATGAAGCTGCAGGGATCATTCTGGGTGCCCAAGATGGACATAGCCTCAATCTCCTCATGGAGGCAAACCTTCTCCCCTGACCTCACGAATTGATCTAATGACAGCTCAGTTCCTGTCACAAGGTCATCCAAGCACCCAGGAACCACAATCATGAGACAAAAAATACTCAGATACCTAGAATAAGGACACGACGTTGTTGCAAACAAAGAGCCTGTCTCACACAGCCAGGGTATGATCGCTATCAGCTCAAGAAACACTACTGCAAAGGGCAAGTTGATTATGCCCGCCGTAGGGACAATCTTGATCGAGTCTCTGTATGGGCGTGTCAAGGAGAAAGAATCAAAATACCCCAGCTAGTTCTAACGCAGAAGCTGAGAGAGTTTTCATTGCAGCCATCACTTCTCGGGTAGCAGAACCTACTTCACGGATGGAATCAGGCGATCCCTTAAACCAAATTGCAGGCTCGGCTTTGAGCAAGGGATGCCACACAATCCATGAGCCCTAGCCCACATGTCCCTGAGGGAAGAACACGTGCGTCATACATACGACTCTAGGGCAGCCATTGACGCTGTCTACAGCAAAAGCTCACCCAAGACCATACCTAATGACTACTGTTCCTTACCATAGCCACAGAGGATTCTGCTCAGTATACGAAGAATAATCATAAACTGGGTCCTTAGCCACATACGCAACAGAGGATAAAGCTTGGCTGACAGAATAGGCTGACATTGCAGGAGTATGCACCAATCCCTGATCATAAAACCGAGCCGAAAATCTTAAGGGCAGAAGTGTAATGCCAACAGCTCGTACATCCCTCCTCGCAACTTCACAAAGAGAAAACGAAGGATCCTCCACCTTGCAGAGGGTACTTCAGACGCCACGACTATGAGCCACTGGCACTCTCTGAAGCAATCAATAGAGGTAACCGGAAGCACTCTCACAGAATCAGTACTGGGTTACCATTGCGCATGGCAGATCATGGAGACAATTGGACTATGCAGACAGGTGTTGATGCATTGTGGCGAGCGAACGCACGCTGTTACATTACGTACAGAATTTGAAGGCCACACACAATTCTGAGACAGGGTCCGCCCACAATAGCAACTCATGAGATTATGCCGCATGCTTACATCATGGCGGCAGGCGCATCGCTGCAATCCCGCCACAAAGGTAAGCATAGAGTGTCAGGAGAATAAAATGACAGTCGTAAATAGTGAAAACAAGCCAATCTTCGCAAATCTCAAACGAACGGCACGTTTTAAAAAACTATATAAGCCTAAGTGCGCACGTATAAGTTGCCATTATTCACACAGCATGAAAGAGCTGTGCGGAATAAAACAGCCAAAATGATAAGGCGAAACAGTAACGGTGCGAGTCAATGGTTAATGGTTAATGGATAAAAAAATGTGTTAGATATCAAAAGTCAAACAGCACTATGGTAAAGTAATTTTTTTTTGTCCTGAAAAGGGTAGAAATTAATTAACAGTTGGGGAAGTGGACAGGAGGAAGCGTGATGAGAAGAGAGAGGAAGGAGGGAGAAAAAAAAAAGGACCATGCAAAATTTTTAAAGGTGGTCCCCCACATTGCCCCCCACGACAATGTAGCGAATGGCTACAACTGTGTTATGGCTGGACGTCAGGAGCATTTGTGGGCCCGAGCGACAGGCGTGACGGATCAGCCACAAGAAGCAACATACGAGGATTCGCAGACAAGGCGCTACTTTGCTATCACACAGGTGACTTCTTAAATATGCAATACTTGTTTTGATTATTTATTTTAATCTTTTAAACAACGCATGTAACATCCAAATACTTTTTAACATTCATCATTGTTTTAATACAGTCAGCTGCTCATTTATCTTTTATACTAGTTAAAATATTTATCCTCTTAAAAACTACATTTAATATTAAATCCGTATCTCTAAATCCTGCAGGAATAAGGTTTAGGAAATGGGGGAATGAAACTCGTAGGCCGTACATGAAATAATGATACTGAAAATTATAAAATACAAACACGAAAGCAAGAAAAAGTATATAAAACTACACGAGCCGATGAAAAACAAAAGCAGCAGCGGTCATCTACGCCGGCGCACGCCACTTGGGCACACCGATAACAGTAAGCACAATGGGGGCAGATAACTAACTATGTGGTGGGGTTGGGTAGACAGCGTCGAGAGAAAAAAAAGCCAGGTGATAAGCGCGCGGAGAAAGGGGAGGAGCACGGGTCGTCGTTGCCTGTGTCTGCCGTCTTTTCGGGGACCCCGGGTCGTGCGAACCACCGCGCGACAGGTGGGGAGCTGGAGCTGGGGAAACCGTAGCTGGGCCGTTGCTGATCACCACCGGGGATTACAGGGTGTTGAAAGTATAACTGTTTCTCTTGTCCATAGCAAAGCCCCAGGGGGTAAGACCCCACGGGTCCACGCAGCAGAATACACCCTCCTTATCGTAAAAACCCGAGAAGATCCGTGCGGGTCGAGCGCAGCGGCAAACAATGGAGGGAAAAAAGGTGTGGGGGAAAAAGAGCGAGGTGGCGTGCCCCTACAACAAAGAGCAAGGGAAATTGGGGGGGGGGGGGCTTCGACAAAAGTGACTTTTTTTTGAATGTCAAAAACCAAAATAGACGCTGGAATGTACAGCACGAGAATATACAGATAAACCTAGAAAAAAGATCTAAAAAAGTTATAGGGAAAAAAATCAAGTCAAGTAAAGGTGGGAAAAACCGTCTGAGTTAAATGAAAGGGCAATCCCCTGCAAATGGTTAAAAAAAGTCAAAATTTGATACTATCTCAATCCAATAGCTTCGCCCAAAAGTCTCCAGAAAAATTTGGTGATTTTTCAAAAAATGGACGTTTTCTGTGAGTTGATATTTTTATAAATCGCCAGGATAAAAACCCCTTCGATTCCTTTGCGTATTTGCCACTGACTTTCAACTTAACGTGTTAATATCCGCAAATAGGCTGTGCAGAACACCAAGGGCATTATCGTTTGCCGTGTTGCTAAATTTGCCACAAGACTTTTCTCGAAAATTTGTTTGGGTAAGCGAAAACTCAGAACAGTTTTCGAATCGGGTAACGTTCACCATGGGCCCCAACGGTTGTAAGGAACAAGCGGGGTATCGAATTCCTTTGCGAGCGTCAAATTTTCGGAAAGTTTCGTTTTCGTGGATGAAAGGCCTGGAAAAACAAAAAATCAATATAAATTTTTTCATTCAAAGTATGTGAATTTTAGAGAGGCGTAAGTAATTAATTTTTAAGTTAAAAATAAAGAAAAAAATGTAGGGGGCTAAAGAGAAGGGAAATTTTTGAGAGTAATTTATCAAAGGTTTTTCTAAAATCCTGCAATTTTTTTAATCCTCAAAAGATGAAGTACAATAAAAAGCACTAAGAAATAAAACCGGGAAATTAAATGGCCGTTGGTACCGTGTAAAATGGGGGAAGTGGCTGTGGCGACTACCATAGCGACCGTTAGTTTTCAGAAATCCCCCGGGAAAAAGAAAAAAAAAACGAATGCATAACGAGGGTTGCATTTCCCTTTTTACAGTGGCCCGGTTCATTTCACTCTGCTTCCGAGCATATTAAAAAAAGGTATGCATAGTGCTCACCCCCGTGGGGGAGGAGAAGATATCCAGAACGTGCGTTTTACCAAAAAGGAAAACGTAGTAACAGAAGTTCCGGGTTTTTAGAAAAGCGGTTTGCCGGGTCCCCGCAATGAAAAGGGGCGCCAAAAATAGCAGTCAAAGGAGGGGGCGTCGCGGCGAAGAGCTTAAATTTGGGAGATTTTTAAAAATATGTATTGCATATGTGTTGCATGATAAAGGGTACGGCGGGTGAATGAGGGAAACAGAAAGGTGTCCAGGGGCTGAGTTATTCATTGGGTATAATTTGCAAAAATGTTTTAAATTTACTAATTTTACCACATTGAATTCAGTGTTGTTTTTTGCAATGCATGTATATGCTGCAATGCTCGTGATAAAAAGAAAAAACGATGTAAAAAAAAAAAAATGAATAAAATAAGATAAAAGACGGCATAAAATTTCCCCAGGATGGGGTGCAGCCTAAAACCCTAAGCAGACTGATTGTTCGGTCAGCAAAGGAACCGGGCCTTGAAAAAGAAATGGACTAAATCCAAGGTTTTCTCTCTGTCGTATATATAAAAGAAAGTCATGAGCCCCGCCGTAAAAGAAGGCGCCAAACAGCAGGTAATGGGAGGTTGCTAAAAAGATCGTCCAAAAATACCAGGTTTTATTTTTTTGATTGTCGGCGTCACTCCAATAGTCGTTTTTGTATTCATTGACGTAAATTTTTTTAAGATTAAATGGATATATGATACGTAAAAATTTATTATAATTTAAAAGGGGGCTATTAAACAGTTGCAAAACTCTGAACACTTAAGTTTAATAAATTTTAGAAAAAAACAAAATGGCGATGAGACGTCCATTAATGAAAATTGCCATCAAAGCCCATGCGTATTTTTAAAGAAGACGTATCCCCTAGCATGTGCGGGGGCGGTTTTTCCCGTGTGGTCAGGGCGCCGCAGCAACGGCTGACAGGAGGAAGTGCCTGACGTCGTTTTCATATGTTCTCGGCGGTTTGATGTGAAGGAATTAAAGTTTAAATGTGAATGATAAGTAATGATTGGCAATGTTTTGATGGTTTGTGCATTCCTAAAATGATAATGTCTTCGTGTGTTTTCAAACTGCAGCACGCCCCCCCGGGTCCTGGACACCCTCTTTGGGGGGGGCTTTGTGGACCCCATATAGGAATTAGCAGGGTTGGAGTCATGGTCTTTATCCAGGAGGCCACTACCCAAGGGGGGTCACTCCCCCAGGAGGCATTACCCGGGGGGCCATTATCCGGGTCAGGGGGGGCCATTATCCCGGTCAGGGACCCATTCCCCGGGGGGGCCATTATCCGGCAGGGGGGCCTTTTCCCCCGGTCAGGGGGCCTTTCCCCCCGGTCAGGGGGCCTTTCCCCCCGGGTCAGGGAGGCCACTACCCCGGTCGGGGAGGCCATACCAGTCAGGGAGGCCACCCCCCGGCCGGGACCCACTACCCAGGTCAGGGGGGGCCATACCCCGGCCGGGGGGCACTACCCCGGCAAGGATGGCAAGTGTGGTGCCGGGCCCCCAACAAAAAAAGGTTTTGGGGGACGAGACGCCACTCGGGTCAAGGTCGTATGTGCAGTGGATACAGAATTCCCACTCAGATTGTCATGCTACGAAATTTCAATTTCGAACGGTAAAATTTGAACCATGGGAGACAGATTTTCCGAGCATATTTTTTTTTGTAAATGAAAATTATTTGTTTTAAATTAGGGGCCCGGTTTTTTTTAAATTTACGGGCCTCGACCCAATTTTAATATTATAATAGGGACATGCATGGGCCCCAAGAAAAAAAGCAATCTAGGAATATACCATTCTATTTTTTGGATAGATAGATAATGTACATCAAACAGACAGATAGACAGATATACATTTTTTTCTTTTTTAATGCATACAAAATTATTGAATTTCATTGGATTGAGCCTCACGCAAATATAGCATACGGAAACCCCAAAACGGGTTCATAAAGTAGGGTTTCTTATTATGTGTCCTCCCTTTTACTTTCCATTTGTATGATATTTTCGATCGCTCCAGCGGGCTACAGAACTTGTTTATTTTATGGTGCCCGCCCACGCCGGGACCTTTTCTAATGACCACGTTTTAATTCCTTCCTTTCTCCAGGCGTTAGACCGGGGCCCGTCCCGTTGTCGGTCATTTTGTCCCCCGCCATTCGGAGTCAGTCGGCCAACCCTGCTCACGACGGACAGTGCCTGGGGGTGCGACAAGTCGCTACGACTATGTTTTGGGGCATCAGGTGAAAACCCTCTTTACAAGTTTTGGTCGCTAGAAACTTTTTTTGTTCTGAGCGACCCCGGGCCCACTGGCAACAGTATCATTATTTTTTTATCCCGGCCCTTGGGGCCCACGTCCCTTTCCTTCTGCACCCAGGATTTTGACTTTAAAAACCCGTTTAATTTATTGACAAAGAAACTTTAAAATCAAAAAAAAAGGGTTTTTCACTTAAAATACCCTTTTGAAAATCTCTGGTCTACCCTTTCAAAACCCAGAGAATTAAACAAGCAGTAACTGACTTTAATAATATCTCCCTTCTTGCCCCCCCCAATCCTAATCCTTTTTTGGTATGCCTGTAGGTAGGGGAAGGAGAACCCCCGAAATATGACTGATAAAAAAAGAAAAAGTAAAAAACCCTTCTTTACTACTATTTCATTTCTATTACATGCAGGGTATGGCAGAAACGACACGAGCTCCATCAGATGAAAATCTGTATGAGTATATGTATATATATACATAAATATAATATATATATAAATATATAATTATTATAATATATATATATATATAATATACATATAAATATTCATATATATATATATATATATTATATATATAATATATAATTACACAACACACACACCCAGACACACACAACACAACCCCACACACACACACACAACACACATATATATATATAAACACACCCAACACAACACACCACAAAACACACAACCACACAACACAAACACACACACCACACACAAAAACAACAAAATATATATATATATATATATATATTAGATATATATAATATATATATATATATAAAAATTTTTATATTTAATATATTCCCCCTGTGAATTTCCCCCTTTCCCCCCGCGATACCTTTGCTCGCCCCACTTTCCCTCCGCCCTCGCCTCACGTTCGGCCCCGCCGCGTTGGAAAGACGCGAGCGCTTGGGGTGGAGGCCCTTGGAGTTCCTTCCCTCCTTTTCTGGCCCCCAGGGGGAAGGGGCATTAAAGTGTGGGGGTGTGTTGATGTGTGGTTATATATATATATATATTAATATAATATATATATATTATTTTATATATATATATATATATTATATATAATATAAAATTATATTATGTATGTATAGCTTTATATGGTATACATATAAAATATTATAATATTAATATATATAATTATGGTGTGTGTGTGTTTGTGTGTGTGGGGTGTTGTGTGTGTGTGGGGGGTGATGTGTGTTGTGTGTGTGTGTGGGTTGGGTGTGTGAGTGTGTGGTGTGTGTGTGTGTGTGTGGTGGTGGTGTGTTGTGTTGGGGGGTGTTTTTTGTGGTATATATACATGATAAAAGGATATACAACACACCAATATATATAATATATATATATATAAAATTATATAATATACATATAATATTATATATATATATAATATATATATATAATATAATATTTTATACATATATATACCCCCAATATGTCCCAACACGAGAATACATACATAATACACACACACACAAATTTATATACATTTTTAACTAATAAACAGACACACACACACACACAACACATACCACAAAACACACACCACCACACACACACACACAAAAACACACACCCACAACCACACACACACACACACAACACCACACACTATAATATATAATATATATATATATAATTTATATATATATTATAAAAATATATTATATATATATTATATAATATATATATTTTAAATATATTATATATATATATTTTAATAATACACACACACTCACCCCCCAACACACACAACACACCACACCACACACAACCACCACACACAAAAACCACACACCACAATATATATAAATATATAATGTATATAATTTAATATAAATACACATAAAATATTATATATATATATATATATATATATATATACACACACGTACTGCACAAAAAACCACACACAACACACACACCACACAACACAAACACACACACACACAAACCCACACAATTATAAGGATACTATATAATTATATATATTATTAATATATAATTATAATATAATGTATAATAATTGTTGTGTGTGTGATTGTGTGTGTGTGGTTGCTTGTTTTGTGTGTGGGGGTGTCTGTGTGGGGTTTTGGTGTGGTTGTGTGTGTTGTGTGTGCGTGTGTTGTGTGTGTGTGTATGTTTAATATATTATATATATATATATAATAAATATAATAATATTATTAAATATATTATATATATTTTAAAAATTATATATATATATATAAATTATATATATTATATATGTGTGTTGTGTGTGTGGTGTATATGTGTGTGTTGTGTGGTGTAAACCACACTAAAATTGGTTTTGTTTGTTCAACAGAATCTCCACTGCAGGCTTCTCGCAATTCATTTTTGAGAATTATTGGAAGTGCCTGATTAATGCCTTTCCTAATAAAAGGGGGTTCAGCGGGCCACGGCGGTGACTTTTCTACAACACCTGCTTTTTAACTTCTCAAGGCGCTATGTCGTTTTCTCGCAGTGAGAGCGGGGCCACGAGGCCCCGGGTTTAGTGCTCAAACCATGGGCCCTTTACGGGAGTTTGGGGGGGTGTGTGTGGTTGTGTGTTGTGTGTGTGGTGTGTGTGTGTGTGGGGTGTGGTTGTGTGTGTGTGTTCTGTGTTTTTGTGTATGCCGCTATAGTCCGTGGTTAAAACTCTGGACCCTGCCCGTTTCAAATCCGTAGCGATTTCAAAAAATCATTGCTCCCACGCCCGCTTCTCCCGCTCTACTCGATTCATCTCAGAACAGCAAAGCTTTCCTCTCAAGCCCCGCAAGGGCCCCAAATCCGTCTCGTTCCCCCAGGATTTTTTCCTTCATTCCCCCGTTTTCGGTATACAGGGCATTTGGGCTCGTCTCACCTACATAAGGGTCGCTCTCTCCGAGGATTTATGTCAGAGGTCACGGCCCCAAGGTTCTCCAAAGGGCGCAGTCGAGAACAATGTCACTAAGGGAATTTCATTGTTTTTGGTCACAGATAAAAACTGAAAGTTTTGGATAATGGTGGGGGTGGTGACAACAATGGGCGCGCCCCCCAGAAAAACTCCCTTTACTTTCGTGCTCTACGGTGTTTTAAAGACTCCCGGAATATTAGCATTTCCTGCTATTGTAATCGTGATAGCGGTAGGAAGAATAAAGACAAAAAGCAAAAAATAATAACAAAATCATGATAAAGCGATCATGATGTGATGATTATGATGTTGACGATAAAGATAAAGATAACAGCAAAAAAAGTAAAGTGAAGGATGATAATGTGATATGATTGTAATAGTGATGATAAAATGATGTGATAATTCAATGTGATGATAAAAAAAATGTAATAATAAAATTTTAAAAATTTGATTTTAATAAAATAAAATGAATAATAAAATAAAAATAATAAATAAAAAATAAAAAAAAATAATAATAACAATGATAATAACAAAAAAATAAAAAAATACATAAAAATAAAAATGATGATGACAATAATAAATTATATCATAGGGAAAAATGTAAACGATGAGTAATGTAAAAATGATAAAGAAAATAATAAAATGATAATGATAATAATAATAATAATAATAATAAAAAATAATATTTAAAAGTAATAATAATAATAATAAAATAATAATAAAAGATAAATAATAATAATAATTTTCATATTTTTACATTATTTTATTATTATTATTTTATTATTTTTTTATTATTATTATTATTATTATTATTATTTTTATTTTTATTATTTTATTATATTATTATCATTATTATATTATTATTTTTTCATTATTATTTTTTTATCATAAATATGATAATAAAATAATGAAATGTATTAGTAATAAAATAAAATAATGATAATAATAATAATAATAATAATAATAATAAAAATAATAACAATAATAATGACAATTAAATAATACTGCAAAATATAAAAAATTTTAAAAATGATAATAAAAATTTTGACAATAATGGTAATGATAATATGTAATGAAAAAAGGATAAAAAAGAAAAAACAGTAATTAAAATAATAAAATAAAAATAATTTAAAAATAATAATAATAAAAATAATAATAATAAAATAATAAAAATAGTAATAATAAAGATAATAATAGAAATAATAATGATGATAAAACACACACACACACAAAAAAAAAAAAATTATTTATTTCTATATTATTTTTTATCATCATATTTTTTATTTTTTTATTATATTATATTAAAAAAATAATAATAAAATAATAATAAAATAATAACAATAATTATTTTTTATATTTTTTATTATTATTGTTATTATTTTTATTATTATTATTATTAATTATCAAATTGATTATTATTATCATATTATATTTTATTTCATTATTTTTATTTTATTATTATTATTATTTTTATTATTTTTATTATTATTTTTAATTATTTTTTTTTATTATTTTTATTATTTTTTATTAATTATTTTCATTATACATCACATTATTATTATTATTATTTTTAAGTTATTAATTTTTATTTAATTATTAAAAAAAATTACGTTTAATTAAACTTAATTTTTATATCATCACCACTTCTTATGATTATATTTTTTCCATTATCATTTTTTTTAATTTTTATTTTTTATTATTATTTTTATTTTTATTTTTACCTTATTATTTTTATTATTATTTTTATATTTTATATTTTTATTTTTACTATTATTACTATGCTATTATTATTATTATTGTTTTATTAATTATTATTATATCATTTTTTATTTCATTTTTTATTATCATTATCACTATTATTTTTATTATCATTATTATTTTTATTATTATTTTTATTATTATTATTTTATTATTTTATATTATTATTATTATTTTTATTACATTTTTTGTTATTACATCATCATACCATCATCATCATCGTCATACTCTATCACCCTTATTAAAAAAAGTAATAAAATGAAAATAACGATAATAATAACAAAATGAGATGACAAACATTTTAATGATAATAATAGCAATAATTATTTTTAGATTATCATTATTACTATTATTATTAATGATGATAAAATGACATTTATAACAACAAAAAACAACCTTAATAATAATAATAAAAAATAATAATAATAATAATAAAATAATAATAATAAAAATAATAATAATAATAGTAATTGTAATTTAAAGCAATGATGATGATAATAATAATATAATAATAAAAAAATAAAAATAATAATAAAATAATAATAAATAATATAATAAGATAAATAATAATAATAGTATTAATAAAAATAACAACAATAAAAACAATAATAAAAATAATAATAATTTAAAATTAAAAATAATAATAAAAATAATAATAAAATGATAATAATAATAATAATAAAATAAAAATAATAATAAAAATAAATTTAAAAATATAATAATAATGATAATAATAAAAATAATAAAATGAAATAATAAAAATAATAATAAAAATAACAATATTAAAAACAATGATATAATAAAAAAATAAAAATAATAATAATAATAAAATAGTAATAATAATGATAAAAATAGAAAATAAAGATGAAACCACACACACACACACAAAAAAAAAAAAATTTTTTTAAATTTCTATCATTATTATTATTATCATCATTTTGTTATATTATTTTATTATTTTATTTAAAAATAAAAATAATAAAAAATAATAATAATAAAATAAATTTTATTATTATATTATTTTTATTAATTATTTTTGTTATTATTTTTATTATTTTTAATTATTTTTTTTCATTATTATTTTTATTTTTATTATTTTTATTATTTATTATTTCTATTATGTCATCTTTTTTATTATTATTATTATTATTAATTTTATTATTTATTTTTTTTTATTATTTAAAAAATTTTTTGTTATTATATAACTTTAAAAATTTTTATCATCACCATCATTTTTTATTTTTATTACTTTTTTCCCTTTTCATTATTTTATAATTTTATTATTTTATTATATTATTAAAAATCATTATTATTATATTTTATTTCATTATCACTATTATTATTTTACATTTATTATTTTTATTATCATATTATTTTTAATGTTATTATATTATTATTATTTTATTATTTATTATTATTTTTATTTTATTATTATTATTATATTATTATTATTATTTTATTATTATTATTATCATATTATTTTTATTATCACACATCACCTCATCATCATCGTCATCATCATATCATCACCATTATTTAAAAAGGGGAAAAAAAAATGAAAAAACGATAATAATAAAAATAATGATAACAAACATTATAAAGTAATAAAAGCAAAAATTATATTTGCTTTCATAACTATTTTTATTAATGTGATAAAATGAATTATAAAAAAACAACAACCCAAATTAAAAATAATAAAAATAATAATAATAATAATAAAATAATATAATAATAAAAATAATAATAAAAATAATAGTAAATTTTAATATTAATAGCAAGAGATGATAATAATAAAAATAAAAAATTAATAATAATTAATAAAAAAATTAAAATAATAATGATAAAATAATAATAATAATAATAATAACAAAAAAAATAACAATATAATAATAATTTTAAGTAAATAACAATAAAAAATTTAAAAAAAATGAAAATAGTAATAATAATAATAAAAATAATAATAATGTAATATAAGAATAAAATAATATGGGAATAATAAAAATTTTAAAAAAAAAATAATAATAATAATAATAAAAATAATAATAATAAATAATAATAATTAATAACAATATAAAATAATAATAATAATAATAATAAAAATAATAATAATAATAATAATAATAAAAATAACAATAATAATAATAATAATAATAAAATGATAATAAAAATAATAAAAATAATAATAATAATAAAATTATTATTTTTATTATTATTATTATTATTTTTATAATAACAAAAAAAAAACAAAAAATAATAATAAAAATAAAAAAAAAAAATAATAAAATAATAATAATAATAATAATAATAAAAATTTAATAATAATAACATAATAATAATAAGGAAAAAGATAAAAAAAATAATAATAATAATAATAAAAATAATACTAATATTTAAAAATGATAATACCAATAGTAAAAAAATTTTCTACTCTTAACTACTAATAATAAAAATGATAATTAATAATAATAATCAAAGAAAAAAAAAATAAAAGTAATGCAAAGAAATAATGAGGGTGATAGTAATGATGATGAGAGTAAATAGTAAAGTAAAATAGTAATAAGATATGTGATGTGATGATAAAAATAATAACAATGATAATGGAAAGATGTGATGATGATAATAAAGGATAATGATAAGAATGTAAAAAAAATAAAAATTAAAAAAAATAATAATAAATAAATATAATAAAAATAATAATAAAAATAATTATTTTTATTATTATAATAAAAAAAAACAACAAATAATAATAAATATAATAATAATAATAAAAATTTTAAAAATAATAAAATTTAAAAATAATAATAAAGATGATGAGTGATGATAATAAATTTATCATCACATTTCATATCATCATCATCATCATCATCTCATCTCATCATCATCATTCATCATCAAATAATAATAAAATAATAATAATGATAATAATAATAATAATGATAAAGATAATAATAATAAAAAAAATAATAATAAAAAAAAAAATAGTTATAATGAGATGATGTGATAATATAATAAAACAAAAAAACAACAACAACAACAATAATAATAATAATAATAATAATAAAAATAAAAGAAAATAATAATAATAATAATAATAATAATATAATAATAAAATAATAAAAATAAAAAAAATAAAAACAAAAGTAAAAATAATAAAAAATAAATAATAATAATAATAAAAAATAATAATGATAATAAAATAATATTAATATAATAAAATGATAAAATAGTAATAATATAAAATAATAAAAATAAAAATAATAATAAAAATAATAATAATAAAATATTATTATTATTTTATTAATTAATTATTATTATAGTTTAAATTTTTGATAATTTTTATATTTTTAATTACATAATAAAAATAAGTAATAAAATAAAAAATAATAATAAAGATAAAAAATAATCATAATAAATTTAAAAATAAAATAATAATAATAATAAATTTTTTTATTTTATTATTTTTTATTATTTTAAATACTTATTATTGTTTTTTTTATTATTTTTATTATCATTATTATTATTAATTTTTTATTATTTTATTATTATTATTTTATTTTTTTATTATTTTATTATTATTTTTATTATTATTATTATTATTATTATTATTTTTTGTTGTTTTATCATTATATCATCATCTTTTAAAAAATTATCATTATTTTTATTATTTATCATTATTTTCTTTTATTATTTAAAATTTTTATTATTATTATTATTTTCGATGATGTGATGATGAATGATGATGATGAAGATGATGAGATGATGAGATGATATTTTTTTATTATTATCATTTTCTATCATATCGTCATCTTATTAATTATTAATATTATTTTTATTAATTTTTATTATTATTTTTATTTTTATTATTATTATATTATTATATTTTAAATTATTTTTATTATTTTTATATTATTTTTTTTTTTCATAAACATCATCATTTCTCACATTTTTACCATCCTCACATCATTTCATTATTATTATTTTTTTTCCCCATCATCATCAATACAATAATAATAATAAAATACTATTATATTATTATTTTCTATTTTTATTACAATGATAAAAAAATGATAATAAAAACAATAATAAATTTTTATTATTCTTTTAAAAAGAAAAAACAAAAATAATAAAACAATAATAATGTAGTAGTAGTATAGTAGTAGTAGTAAAAATAATAAAATAAAAATAATAATAATAATAGGAATAATAATAAAAAAAAAAAAAATAATAATAATAAAATAATAATAATAATAAAAATAAAACAATAAAAAATAAAAATAATGATAAGATAAAAAATAATAATGATAATAATAAGAAATAATAATAATAAAGGGAATGACATAATCGTAAAAAAATAATAATGCAACAAAATGAAAATAATAGTAATAATAATATGATGATGAGTAAAAAAAATAATGATAATAATAATAATAAAAATAATAATAATAATAATAATAATAAAAATAATAATAATGTAATAATAACAATAGTAATAAAAATAATAATAATAATAATAATAATAAAAATAAAAATAATAATAAAAATAATAATAAAATAATAAAATTTTATTTTATTATTATTATTAGTAGTAGTAGTAGTAGGAAAAATAATAATATTTGAAAAATAATAATAATAAATAATAATAAAATAAATAAATAAGAAATAATGATGTAATAAAGAAAATGATAATAATGATAATGATAAAAATATATGAATAAAAGAAAAAGTAATAAAAATAATAATAGTAAAAATAGTAACAATAACAACAACCAAAATAACGATAATAATAAAATAATAAAAATAATAAAAATAACAAAAATAAAAAATAAAAAATAATAATAAAAATTAATAATAAAATAATAATAATAATAATAATAATAATAATAATAATAAAAAAAAAAAAATAAAAAAATAATGATAATAAAAATGTAATAAAATGGTAAAAATATAAGGGTAATAATAAAATAATGATAATGAATTTGTAATAAAACCCAAAAGCAAAAACTAATAAAATAATGATAAAAATAAATTTTAATAATAAAACAATAATAATAAAAGTGATAAAAAAATAATAAAATAATAAAAATGAAATAATAATAAAATAATAATAAAAATAATAATAATAATAAAATAATAATAATAATAATAATAAAATAAAATAATTAATAATAATAATAATAATAAAAATAAAAATAATTTTATTAATGTAAATTTAAAAATAATAATAAAAAATAATAATAAAAATAATAAAATAATAATAATAATAATAATAATATAATAATAATAATAAAAAATAATAATAATAATGTATGGGAACAAAAACGATAAGACAATAATGATAAAAAAAAATAGCAAATTTTCGACCGTCATAATCATGATGATAGAATAATTTTGTTTAAAACATACGGGGGAGAGACAAAAACTTTGGGGGGACAGAAAAAGAAGAAGTTATGCGCGTGAAACTTCCCCAATCAGGTGGGGAATTTCCTTTCCCAACTGATCCTGGGCTTTTTCCCCCCTTTACTGCATGCTTTCCCGGGCATTTCCCCCGGGTTTTTCCCTTTTTCAACGGGTCATCAAGGGCCTTCGCCAAAGCAAAAAAATATGAGTAAATGACTTTTTAAACATCGAAGGAGAGGAAAGAGAGAGAGAGAGAGGAGAGAGAGAGATACAAAATTTAAAAACATGTTTAACCCCAAATCTTGAAAAGTGTTTATATGAAAAAAAATCACACAGTGTAGGCCCAATAACAGGGGTTAGAGAAAGATGATAGAAAAAAGATATGTAATAAAAAGAAGTAAAATTAGAACAAACCCAGTAAAAAATAAATAAAGCCCATGAATTGTTTTAAAAACGATTGAATTCCAGAGGGACGTCATCTGCGAACTCCCTATGTGATTTTTTTTTTTTTTTCGGGCCCCCGAAACCACAGTGGATAGCCACCAAATTCTAAAACCCAAATTGGGTTCCGTTTCATGGCAAACCACAGTGGGTTACCCTAAAATTTTCCAATTTTTCCGTTTCAGGCAAACCTTTTCATCGAATTTGCTGGGGGATTCTCGCGTAGCTTTTAACCCTAGGTAAACCAGAAACCCAAAAATTTATTTTGGGTTATAACTCAAACCTCCCCTTTTACATACACGCACGCATATTTTAAACCCCCACACCCCACACACAACACACACACACACAACACAAACACACACACACCCCAAACACACACACACACCACACCACACACACACCACAACACACCACACACAAAAACCCCACACACACACACACAAACACACCACACACACCAAATACACGACACACAAACACCAAAACAACACACACCCCAAACACACCCCACACACACACACACACACACACACCCACACACTTTTAAATTAATATTATTAATATAATAATATTATATATATATATATATAGGTAACTCTGGCCCCGGATTTTTCTCAGGGCTGACTCCCAAAACCTTTTCATCTTATAGATCCCAAAAAGCAGGGTTTGTTTTGTAAGGGTGAACCCCCATACCCTTGCCCCTACCCGGCTAAAATCAAGGCAGAGTGGGGCACCACTTCGTTTAATAAGACTAACCAAAATTTGCAGAAAAATCCTTGGGCATTATAGGTAAAAGGGCTTCGGGAAAAACCCGGGAAAAAAAATTAAAACCCGGGAAATCCTGGGGGAGTTCCCCTTGCGCTTGCGATTGTTCAGAAAACCTCGACGCGCTGGCCCCAAAATCGATCGGTTTATGCCTTTCCCTTTGGTCCATCTTGTTGGAGAGAGGGAGCATGCTGTATGGGCAACACCTTGCTTTATTTCTTTCCCCCCGGGCATTCACTCTACTTCAATGCCTGGGTAAGTGGTGGGATATAAATATTATATATATTTTAAACATATATATATAATATTATATATATTATATATTTTTTTTTTTTTTTTTTTTTTTTTTTTTTTTTTTTTTTTTTTTTTTTTTTTTTTTTTTTTTTTTTAGGGGTGGTTCAGTCGAGCGCCGTGGTCACAGCATGATATTTAAATTGTTTTTCATGTTGGATGCTTTTGGAGGATACGTGGTGGGGCCCCCATTTCCCTTTCCCACGGAGAGTCCCGGTGTTACCTTTTAGGTAATCATTTCTCTTTTTTAGGGGTTGGGGCCGGGAGAGGGGGGGGGGTTTCCCCCACCCAGTGGCCAGGTGGGCAATCGGGGTGAATTCCCTTTCCCCCAAAAGGGAACAACCCCGGCCGGGATCGAGCCACATATATGTATATGTATTAGTATAATAATATATATAATAATTATAAAATATATATATATGTATATTATGTATAAATAAACACACACATACTATCTATCTATTATCTATAAAACCTTCTCTTTTCCTCTCTCTCTCTCTCTCTCTCTCTCTCTCTCTCTGTATATTATATATATATATATAATAATATATAATATATAAATATTAATATATATATATATAAAGGAAATATTAGAAGGAAAAGCGCAAAAAAAGAGAAAATCAGTAAGCACCAGTCTCCAATCGACATTCATTTCCCGGGGGGAAATCCGAGCGGCCCCCGTCGCGTATGGAGCGGGGCCCGCACTGAGAGGCAATTACACAGACCGAAATTTTAAACTTACGACCGCTTAGCGGCGTTTTTTGACGGGGGTAAAGGGAAACAACAGTGTGGGGGAACTATGGGGGAGCTAAATTTGGGGACTGTCACATTCCCATAAATTTTGTTTGTTGCAATTGAAAGCTTTCGGGGATCGGGAAAGTTTTCAGAGAACAGTGTCCCAAAAATACAAAAAAATTTAGTTGATTCCATTTGTTACAAGGGATTTTCTGGTATGACATACCCCTTTTTTAAATATCTCCTAATATACCCCCTTTGGTTACCACCACTGGCGGCGAAGGTTTTCAACGCAGGTCCGCAAGATTGCTAGACGAGATCGCTACCCTGCACCAACAGCACCCAAAAAGGTTTAAATTTTGAAAGATAAAAATTTCTTTTTCACGCAAAATTTCTCAGTGACAATCCAGCGAACTTTTTCCAAATCTTTACGAGATGCAAACTGCACGCGTTTCTTCGGGTTTGTGTTATAGTAAACCCCCGTAATGAGGCGAGACAGTCAAACCCCTCGCTTTTTTCAAGGGGCAAAAACGGCCGGCATTAGTGCATTCCTCTCTGGTCTCCCTCCCCGCCCCCGACGCACCGCTCCTCCCCCCCCGTGCCCCCTCTCGGCTCAGGGGGAAAAGGCCTTGACCCGCCCCGCAGAGTTCTGCGGGGCGGCGGAAACCGGGCGTCACAGGCGCCGGGTTCCCAACCGGTTTTAGCCCAGAAAGTTCGTGCCCAAGTGAGACCAATGTACGGGGTAAGCACAAATGCGTACACACCGCGGACAACAAAAAGGTGCCCCGAATCCTGCCGGGTCTCCAGAGCATTTACCCCAAAGTTTAAAGGGCGAATACGCTTTAATATATCTATTTCTTCTAACTATCCATCATATAATCAAAATAAATCAATACATTATACGGATGATGGCAACCACACACACAAAACACACAACACACAAACAGAACACACCACACACCCAAAAACACACACAACAAACACACTCTCTTTTTCTTTTCCCCCCCCTCTCCTCTTCTTTTATTATCAATATATAAAATATTTATATGTACATTATGGTTAAACACACCCCCCCACAACACACACCAAATACATTTTATATAAATAATTATATAATTTTATTAAATTTATATATATAAATATATATATAATATTAGTATAAAAATATATTACACACAAAACAAAACCCCACACAAAATTAATTATTTTTTCCCCCACACACACACAATATATGTGTGTGTGTGTATATATAATATGTATATATATTAAAATATTATATAATATATATATATATAATATATATAATATATATGTATGTATATATTATATATAATAATATATATATAATATATATATATATAATGTGCGTGTGTGTGTGTGTGTGTGTGTGTGTGTTGTGTTTTTTGGGGTTTTTGTGTTTATGTGTGTGGTAACATACATACATACACAACACACACACACACACACCACACACAACACAACACACACCACACACACCACAAACGCACACACACACACCCACACCACACACACACACACACACAACCCCCAAAACACAACACACACACACACACCCACACACACACACACCACACCACAATTAATATTATAAAATTTTATATATAATATTATATATACAAATAATATATTACACATGCACAATACACACACACACACAACACACACTCATAATATATAATAATAATTATATATATATTTTAAAATATTATATATATATTGTTTATATATAATATATATATATGTATATATAAATTTTATATATATATATATAATAATATATATATTATATGTATGATGTAGTTTTTATATATATTTTTCATTATTATGTATGCCCCACACACCACACACACACCCCACACACACACACACAACACTATATTATATTAATATAATAATTATAAAATATTATGTGTGTGTGTGTTGTGGTTTGTGTGGTGTGTGGTGTAGCAACATATATATATGTTATTAAAAATATATATATACTACATAATACATATTATATATATATTATATATATATATTTTATTATATATTTATTTATACATATAATTATATATTATACATACATTTTATTTATAATATTAATATATAAAATATTTTATATTATAATATATGAGTGTGTGTGGTGTGTGGTGTGTATGGTGCATGTGTATTAAAATATGAATATATATATATATTAATATATATATATAATATATATGTGTGGTGTGTTTGTGGTGTGGCTGTGTGGTGTGTTTTTGTGTGTGTGTGTGGTGTTGTGTGTTGTTGGAGTGGTGTGTGGTGTGGTGCGTTTGTGTGTGTGTTGTGTGTGTGTGTGTGTGTGTGTGTGTGGTGTGTTGTGTATGTATGTATGTATGTATGTATACCACACACATACACACACACACACACACACACACACACAAAAAACACACACACAACCCCACCGCACATATATAATATATATATATAATATATAATATAAATTATAATATAATTTCATACAATAATATTATATAATATTTTAAAAATATATATATTAAAATATATATTTATATATACTTATATATATTACACACAAAACCCTATATGTGTGTGTGTGTGTGTGTATAATAATATATATGTTTGTGTGTGTGGTTTGTGTGGTATATATATATTTAAAATATATATATATTAATATATATATATATTATATATATAATATATATATATATATATAAAATATATAAATTATTTGGGGTGTGTATGTGGGTGGGTGTGTTTACACACATATATGTACATATATATATATATTTTTATATATTGATATATAAACAGAGAGAGAGAGAGGGGGGTGGGAAAGAGAAAGAGAGTGTGTGTATTTTGTGTGTGTGTTTGTGTGGGGTGTTTGGTGTGGTGGTGGTGTGTGTGTGTGTGCACATACATATCGTATTTGTATTGATTTATGTGTGAATTATATAGATGGATAGTTAGATAGTAGATAGAATTATAAGCGTATTCGTCCTTAAACTTTGGGGATGAAGACTCGTACGTGGACCCGGGGCAGGATGTCGAGGACCTTTTGTCTTCCGCGGTTTTCCCACTTGTGCAAAATCCGTAAATTCGGTCTTCATCCGGCATCGAACTTTCTCGGCTGAAACCGGTTGGGAACCGGCGCCTAGGCGCCGCTTTTTTCCGGCACGCCCGCAGACACTCTGCGGGGGGCAGGGTAAAGGGCCTTTCCCCTGGCCAGAGAGAGGGCACGGGGGGGGGAGGAGCGAGGCGTCAGGGGGGGGGAGAGGAGACCCGAGAGGAATAGCACAGCTGCAGCGGCCTGTTTTTTTCACCCTTTAGAAAGCGAGAGGTTGACTGTCTCGACCCCATTTCGGTGGTTCACTATAACACTAAACCCAAGAAACGCAGTGCAGTTTTTCATCTGCGTAAAGATTTTGGGAAAGTTTCGCTGGATTTTCATCTGAGAAGATTTTGCGTGAACGAAAAAATTTTATTTTCAAAAAACCTTTTTGGGGGCGTTTGGTGCAGCGGTAGCGATCTCGTCTAGCAATCTGCGGACCTGCGTGAAACCTTTGCCGCCATGGGTGGTAACCACACAGGGGATATATTAGGAGCATATTTAAACAGGCAATGTCATACCAAGAATATCCTTGTAACAAATGAATCAACTAAAATTTTCTTGTCAGTTGGGTACTAAATGTTATCATGAAAAGCTTCCATCCCCGAAAGCATTTGAATTGCAACAAACAAAAATTTTTTGGGAAAATGTGAAGTCTCCCCAAATTTTTTCCCCCCATCAGTTCCCCCATCACTGTTGGGGTTTCGCCCTTTTCCCTCCCTCAAAACAACGCCCGTCATAAGCGGTGCTAAATTTAAAAAATTTTGGTCTGTGAATTTCCCGCAGTGTCGGCCTCGCTCCATACGGACGGAGCCCCTCGTGATTTCCTCCCGGGAAATGAATGTCGATTGGAGACTGTGCTTTCTGCATTTCTTCTTTTTTGCGCTTTTCCCTTTTAAAATTTTACTTTATATATATATATTATAATAATATATATAAATATAATATATATATATATATAATATATACAGAGAGAGGAGAGAAGAGAGAGAGAGAGAGAGAGAGAGGGGAAGATAGGTAGATAGATAGAAGATAGAAGATATTGTGGTGTAAAATTTAAAAATAAAACATATATAAAATTTTTATTATATAAAATTTTAATTATATATATATACATACTACATATACATATATGGGGCTCGAGCCCCGGCGGCGCGTTTTTCCCCTTGGGCAAGGAACTTCACCTCGATTGCCTACCGGCCACTGGGGGGCAAGCCAGCCCTAGTCCGTCCCAACCCCGCTAAAATGAGAGAATGTTACCAAAAAGGTAACACCGGCACCCCCGTGGAAAGGAACTGGGGACCCTCCCACTTACTCACTCCAAGGCACAAAATGAAAACACAATTAAGTATCATGCTGGACCAGGGCGGCTAGACATGAAAACCGAAAAAAAAAAAAAAAAAAAAAAAAAAAAAAAAAAAAAAAAAAAAAAAAAAAAAAAAAAAAAAAAAAAAATATATATATTATATATATTATATATATAAATATATAATATATATATATATATATTATATTATACCCACTCACTTCCCCGGGCATGAAGTAAGGAAGCCGGGGTGAAAGAATAAAAGGAGAAAGGTGTTGCCCTACAGCATGCCCCCTCCCCACAAATGATGGATCCAAAAGGGAAAGGCATAAACCGATACGATTTTGGGCCAGCGGGGGTCGCAGGATTTTCTAGAACCAGATCGCAAGCGACAACGAAATCCCCAGGATTCCGGCTTTAGATTTTTTTTCAAGGTTGATTCCCCAAGCCTTTTTATCCCATAGATGCCCCAGCATTGTCTGAAATTTTGGTTTGTCTTTCTTTAAAACGATGTGGTGCCCGACGCTGCCTTTTAGTTAGTCCCGGGGGGTCAAAGGGATGGGGGTTCACCCTGTACAAAAAAAATCCCCTGCTTTTTGGCATCTATAAGATGAAAAGGGTTTTTTGGGGGTCAGCCCCAGAAAAATCCGGAGCCAGAGTTACCCTTTTTATAAAAAATTTTATATTTTAAAATTAATAATTATAAAATTTATATATATTTTATTGGGGTGTGGGGTGTTGTGTGTGTGTGTGTGGTGTTTTTGTGTGTGGTGTGTGGTGTGTGTGTGTGTGGTTGTGGGGTGTGTGTGTGTGTGTGTGTTTTTTTGTGTGTGTGTTTGGTGTGTTGTGTGTGTTTTTGTGTGTGTGGGGGGTGTGGGTTTTGGTGGGTTTTAAAGGGGGTTTTATGAAAAGGGAGGTTTTTTGACAAAAAGTTAGGTTTCCGGTTTTTCCAGGTTAAGTGCAGAACAAACAATTGGTTAAAAAAGGTTTCCTGAAAAAAGGGAAAAGGAAAATTGGGGGAAATGTGGTTCCATGAAAAAAAAGGCCCAAAAAGGGGAAAAAATTTTCTATAGGGATGCGGGCGGAAAAAAAATCCTTTTAATTCCAAGCTTTTTTCTTTAACGGTTTTTTAAAAAATTTTATTTTTTTTCTTTTTTCTGGGTTTTTTCAATTTTAAATTTTTTTTTTTAAAAATGTTGGGTTTTTCATTTTAAACCCTTTAGTGGCCTAAACCCTTTTATTTTGTATTCCTTTTTTTTCCCCGTTTTTTAATTTTCATTCTCTTCTTTTCCCTTTCCCCCCTTTTTCCCCTTTGAGAAAAGGATTCCAAATCTTGCGGGGGAAAGGCCCTTGAGACCCCTTGGAAGGAAGCCCAGGGGAATTTTAGGGGCATGCATTTAAACGGGGGAAGACCGGGGGGGGGAAGGTTTTTACCTATTTACAATATACGCGAATGCAAATTTTTTATTTTTGTCCAAAACTTTTTTTACCGTATTTTTATATAATATTTTATATATATTTTATTAATTTTTTATTTTTTTTTATTATTTTATTATTTTTTTACCCTATATTATTATTATTATTTTATTATTTATTATTATATTATTTTATTATTTTTAATTATTATTTTTATTTTTTATTAATTTTATTATATTTTATTATTATTATTATTATTTTTTTTATTTATTATTATTTTTATTTTATTTTTATTATTATTATATTATTATACATTTATTAATTATTTTTATTATTATTTTATATAATATTATTAAATTTTTATTATATTTTATTATCCCTTTTTATTTTTAATTAATTATATTTTATTATATTATTTTATTATTAATATTTTTTTAATTTTTTTTTTATTATTAATTATTATATTATTTTTTTATATTATATATATTTTTATATATTATTTATTTTTTTTTTTTTTTTATATTATTATATTTTTTTTATTATTATTATTTTATTTTATTATTAATTAAATATTATTATTATTATATAATTAAATTTTTAATATTATTTTTTACTATTATTTTTAATTATTATTTTATTTTAATTATTATTATTTTATTATTATTTTTATTATTATTATTATTATTTTTTACTTTATTATATAAATAAATAAAATAATTAATAATTAAAAATAATAAAATTAATTTATTATATTTATTTTTATTATATTATTATTATTTTTATTATTATTTATATTATTATTATTATTATTATTATTATTATTTTTATTTTAATTTTTATTATTTTTTATTATTATTTTTTTATTTTTATTTTTTTTTTTTTTAAATATTATTATATTTTTATTATTTTTTATTTTTATTTTTAAAATTATTATATAATAATAATATCTATATATTTTTATTTTTTAAAAATTATTTTTCTTTTATTTAAAAATAATAATAATATTTTTTATTATTATCAAATTTTTATTATCATTATAATTAATGTAAAATAATAATAATAATAATAATTATATTAATTTATTTATATGAATAAAAAATAAAATAATGTAAGAGATAGGGTGGAAAAATGATATGATAATAAAAAAAAAAAAAATAGAAAAAATAATAATAATAATTTAAAAAATTATAATAATAATAATAAAATAATAATAATAATAAAATAATAATATTTAATAATAAAAATATTTAAAAATAATAATAATAAATTATAATTATAATAAAATAAATAAAAATAAAAAAATAATAAAAAATAGATATAATAAAAAAAAAAGATAAAATAATAATAATAATATAATATAAAAAAAAAAAAAAAAAAAAAATAAAATAATTTTAAAAATTTAATAAATTAAAATAATAATATTATTATTATTATATTATTATTAAATTTTTATTATATTTTTATTATTTTTATCATTTTTATTTTATTTTTATTTTTTTATTTTCATTTTTTATAAATTATTATAATAAAAATATTATAATAATTTTAACAATAATAATTTAAAAATAATAAAATAAAAATATAAAAATTTTTTTTTTTTATTTTTATTTTTTATTATTATTATTATTATTATTATATTTTATTTTTTTATTATATTTTTTTTATATTTTATTATTTTTTTTTTTTTTATTATTTTATTATTATTTTATATTTTTTTTTATTATTTTATTATTATTTATTATTTTTTTTTATTATTATTATTATTTATTATTAAACCCTTTTATTTTATTTTATTATTTTTTTTTATTTTTTTTTTTTTTTATATATATTTATAGGGTATATTATATATTATATTTATGAATTATTTATTATATATATTTAAAATTAAATTTTTATTTTTAATATTTTATTATTAATTTTTTTTTTATTATTATTTTATTATTTTTATTGTTGTGTTTTGTTTTAAAAAAAATAAAATAAAATTATATTTTTTTTTTTTTTATTATATTAATATATTATTATTATTTATTTTATTAATTTTTTTTCATACATTATTTATATATTATTTTAATTATATTATATTACATTATTATTTTTCTTTATTAATTTTAATTTATATTATTATTATATGTTTGTATAGTATAAATTTATTTATTTTAAAAATTATTTTTATTTTTATTAAAAATTTTTTATTTTTTATTATTTATCATTTTTTATTTTATTATATTATTATTTTATTATTATTTTTATTATATTATTTAAATTTTTTATTATTATTATATTATTATTTTATTTTTTATTTTTATATTATATATTATTATTGTTATCATTTTTTTTATTATTATCATTATTTTTTTATTATTTTTAATTATTAAAATTATATTTATTATTATTTTTTTATTATTTTATTTTTATTATCATTTTATTATTTTTTATTAATTATTTTATTTTTTTAATTTTATTTTATTAATATTAATTTTTTTATTTTTTATATATATTTTATTATTTTTAATTTTAAAAATTATTAATTAAAAATATATATGCATAAATTTAAAAATATTTTAAAATATTTTATTATTAATATTATTATTTTTTATTATATATTTTTATTTTTTATATTTTTTTTTTTTTTAAATTATTTTTAAAATTATAAAAAATAAAATTTTAATGCTAATAATAAATTGTATAATTTAAAAAGGGGATATATTTTTTAGAATTTTTTTATTATTATACATTTTAAAAATTATATATATGATGAGTATATGATTAATATAAATAAAATAATAAAAATTAAAAAATAATAATAATAATAAAATAAAAATAATAATAAAAAAAAATAATAAATAATAATAATAATAAAAAATAAAAATAAAATAATGATAAAATAATAATATGATAAAAAATAATAATAAAATTTTTGGGGTTTTAAAAAATATAAAAACAAAAATAAAAAAATAGAAAATAAAAATTAATAATATAATAATAATAATTAATATATTAATAATTTTAAAGTAATAAAAAAATACTAATATTTTATAAATTATTTTTAAAAAAATTATAATTAAAATATTATATAAAATTTTAATATATATTAATATAATAATATTTTAATTTTTAATATAATTTTAAAAATAATAATTTAATATTTTAATAATAAGGATAAAATTTTAATAAAAATATAATTTAAAAAAAATAAAATAATAAAAAAAAAAAAAAAATATATAAAAATAAAAATAATAATTTAAAAAATTTTTAATTTTTAATTTTTAATTTTTAATTTAAAAATAAAAAAAATAAAAATAAAAATTTAATAATAATTTTTATAAAAAAAAATAAATTTTTTTTTTTTTTTTTTTTTTAATTATTATTTTATATTTTATTATTATAATTTTAAAATAATTTTATATTTTTAACAATATTTTATTTTTTATTATATTTTTAAACTTTATTTTTATTTTTTTTTTTTTTTTGTTTTTTTATATTATTATTTTTTTTTATTTTATTTTTTATTTTTATTTTATTATTATTATTTTTAATTTTTATTATTATATTTTATTTATTAATTTTTATTAAATTTTATTTTTTATTCATTTTTTTATTTTATTATTAAAAATTTTTTTTTTTTATTATATTTTTTTTTATAATTATTTTTTTATAATTATTATATTTTTTATTTTATTTTATTTTATATATTTTTTAAATTTAATTTTTTATTTTATTATTAATTTATTATTAAAATTATAAAAATTTTTAATAAAATTTATATTATTATAAATTATATATTATTTTATTATTATTATTATTATTATTATATTTTTAAAAATTATATATATATAAAAATATTTATAAAATTAAATAAAAATAAAATATAAAATAAAAAAATAATAATTAAAAATTAAAAAAATAATAAATTAAAAATTAAAAAATTTAAAAATTAAAAATTTAAAAAAATAAAATTAATTTTGTTTTTTTATAATATTTTATATATTTAAAAATAATAATAATAATAAAAATTAAAATAATTATTTAAAAAATTAAAAAAATTTTTTTTTTTTTTTTATTATTTTATTTTATATAAATTTTTTTATTTTATATTAAAAATTATATATATATATATAATAATTTAAAATAATATGAAAAAAAAAAAATTTATTAAAAAATTAAAAATAATAATTAAGATTTTTACAATTAAAAATAAAAAATAAAATTAAAATAATAAAAATTTTAAAAAAAAAATTTAAAAAAATAGTATTATAAAAAATAATTTTTATATAATAATATTAAAAAATTTTTAAATATATAATAATAATAATAATAAAAAAATAAAATAAAAAAAATAAAAAAATTTCCCCAAAAAAAAAAAAAAAATTCTCTTTTTTAAAAATAAATATAAATAATATATAAAAATTAATTTTTATTATTTTTATTTTTAAAATATATTTTTAATTTTTTAAAATTTATAAAAATAATAAAAATAAATTTAAAATAAAAATATAAAAATTTTAAAAAATTTTTTTTTTGGGAAATTTTTAAAATTATTAAATTTTTAATATTTTATTATTTTTAATTTTTAAAATTTTTTTTTCCAATTAATAATAAAAAATTTTTAAATTATATATTTAAAAAATAATTAATAATTTTATAATTTTTTAAAAATAATTTAAAATAAAAATTAAAAATAAAATATAAAAATTTTTAAATTTTTTTTATTTTTAATAAAAATAAAATAAAATTAATAAACAAAATAAAAAATTAAAAAAAAAATTTTTAAAAAATTTAAAAAAAATAATATAATATTTTAAATTTAAAAAATTATATTTTAATTTTTTTAAATTTTTTATAAAATTATAAAAACTTTTTTTAAATTTTAACATAAATTTTTTTAAAAAAAACTTTTTTATAAAAATTTTTTTTTTTGGGTTTTTTTTAAAATTTTTTTTAAAATTTTTTTTATTTTTTTTAAAATTTTTTATTATTATTAATTTTTAATTTTAATTTTTTTATTAATTACCAATCCAATTTAAAATTATTTTTTTGGGATAAAAAGAAAAAAAAAAAAACCCAAAAAAAACAAAAAAAAAATTAATTATTTAATTTATTTTTCTTTTTTTATCAAAAAATTTTTCCCTTTTAATTAACCCAATTTTAAAATAAAATTTTTTTTAAAATTTATAAAATTTTTTAAAATTTAAAAATCTAAAATAAAAATTATAATGTCTTTAAAAAAAAATATTTTTTTGGTTTTTTTTAAAAAAAAAATTAAAAAAAAAAAAAATTAATATAAAATTAAAAAAAAAAATTTTTATTTTTTTTTGCTATTTTTATTTTTCCTACCGCTATCACGATTCAATAGCAGGCAATGCATATATTCCCGGGGGTCATTTAAAAATCCGTAGAGCCGAAAAAAGGAAGTTTTTTTTGGGGGGCGCGCACCATTGTTGCACCCCCACCCCCATTTCTCCCCTAACTTTTTGTGTTTTATCTGTGAAAAAACAAGAAATTCCCTTAGTGACATTGTTCTCGCCGGCCCCTTGGAGAAAAACCTTTGCCGTGACCTTGACATGAATCCTCGGAGAGAGCGCCCGTATGTAGGTGAACAGAGACCAAGTTGTTTTCCGAACGTGGGGAATGAAAGGAGAAAATCCTCGGGGGGAGAGATGGAGTTTGGGCCTTAGCGGGGGTTGAGAGGAAAGACTTTTCTGTTCGGATGAATCTGATGTAGATGCTGGAGAAGCTGGCAGTGGGAGCAATGATTTTTTGCAAACGCTAGGATTGAACCAGGGAGGAGTCCAGAGCTTTAACACTGGGCATAGGGCATAACACAAACACAGACACAAACCCCAACACACACACCACACACACCCCACACCACACCCACACACACCACACACACACACACAACACCTGCCGTGAAGGTCCAGTGGTTTTAGGGCCCGGACCCGGGGCCCCGTGGTCCCCCTCCACGCGAGAAAAGAAAAGCGCCTTGAGAAGTTAACGCAGGTGTTGTAAGGAAGTCACCCCCGGGCCCGCTGAACCCCCTTTTATTAGGAAAGGGGTTTAAAAGGGACTTCCAATAACTTCTCAATAATGAATTTCGAGAAGCCTGCAAATGAATGAGTTGCTGTTGAACAAACAAAAAAAATATATGTGTGGTTTACACACACACACAAACACATATACACACACACACACACACCAAATATATATATATATATATATATAATATATTATATTATATATAATATATATATATTTATATATTTATATATTATATATTATTATATATTATATATTATATATAATTAAAAACATACACACACACACAAACACCGCACACAACCCCACACACACACACACACACACACACACAGACACAACACACACACACACCCACACCCAAAAAACACACAAACACACCACACACATATATATTAAATATATATATTATATTTTTATAATATAATTATTTTATAGATATATATATATAATATATATATGTGTGGTGTATGTGTGTGGGTTTTTTGGGGGTTTTTTGTGTGTGTGTGTGTTGTGTGTGTGTGTGGTGTGTGTCAGTACGTGGTGTAATATATTTTATATATTATATATATATATATATAATAATATTATATATATATATATATATAACTATATATTTTTTATAATATATGTTGTGTGTTGTGTGTGGTGTGTGGTGTGGTGTGTGGTGTGGTGTGTGTGTTGGTGTGTGTGTGAGTACGTGTGTGTAATATATATTATATATATTAATATAATATATATATATATATTATATATTATATATATATATTTATAATATATATAATATATATATATTAATTATATATATATATATATGTGTGTGTGTGTGTGTGTGGGTGTGGGTGTGGGGTGTTGTGTGTTTTGTGTGTGTGTGTGTTGTGTGTGTGTGTGTGTTTGTGTGTGTATTTTGTGTTGGGTGTTTTTGTGTCTGTGGTATGTTGTATAAATATTATATTATTTGTGTGTGTGTGTGTATGTATGTTGTATGTCTAGTGTATGCCATTTTTGGGGGGTGTATAAATGATATATATATATAATATATATATAATATATATATATATAATATATATAAAATTTGTATTTTTAAATATATATAATATATATATATAATATATATATATATATATGTGTGGTAGTTATCCATGTTTTTCATGTATATATACACAAAAAAACACGCAACACACACACACCACACACACACAACACACACACACAAAACACACACATACACAACACAACACACACACACACACACAACTACAACACCACACACACACAACAAAAACCACACACACACACACACACACCACACACATATAATTAATATAATATATATATATATAAATATGTATACATACATAATTTGCATATAATAATATATATATATTTATAATATATATAATATATATATATATATATATTTTAATATTATTATTATATTATTTTAATAAATCACACCACTCACACACACACCCCACCTATATGCCCTGTCCACCTGGGGGCCCAGAAAAGGAAGGAAGGAACACCAAGAGGCCTCCACGAAAGCCTGCGTTTTTCCCTAACGCGGCGGGGCCCGAGACGTGAGGCGGGGGGCGGGGGGGAAAGTCGGGGAGAGAAGGTACGCGGGGGGAAAGGGGGAATAGTCACAGGGGGGAATTATGTATATATATATATATAAATAATATATATATATAATAAAATTATATATATATATATTATATATATAATATTGTGGTGGGGTGTTGGTGTGTGTGTTGTGTGTGTGTGTGTGTGTGTGTGTGCTGTGGTGTGTTTGTGTGTGTTATATAATAATATGTGTTGGTGTTGGTGTGTGTGGGGGGTGTGTGTGGGGGTCTGGGTGTGTGTGTGTGTTAAAATTATATATATATATATTATATATAATAATTTATATAAAATTTTTAATAGTAATTTATATATAATATAAAAAATAATATATATAATATATATATATATATAATATGTATGTATTATATAATATACATAAAAACAGATATTTCATCGATGGAGCTGCGTGTGTATCGCCATAGCCTGCAGAAATAGAAATGAAAATGTAGTACAGAATGGTTTTTTTACTTTTTTTTGTTTTTTTGCAGTCATATTCGGGGGTTTTCCTTTCCCTACCCATAGGCATACCCAAAAAAGGATTGGGATTGGGAGGCAAAAAGGGAAGATACTTTTAATGTCAGTTACTGCTTTTTGAATTCTTGGGTGTTAAGTGCTAGACGCAGAGATTGTCAGAGGGTATTCTTAAGTGAAACACTTTTTGAGATTTTGAACGTTTTTTTTTGTCAAAAATTAAACGGTATTTTCTCACAGCCCCGGGTGCGAATGAAGGCACGTGGGCCCCAAAAGGGTCCGGGATAAATAAATAATGATACTGTTGCCAGGGCCCAGTGTCGCTCAGAACAAAAAAAAGTTTTTTGCGCCAAGCTTGATAAAGGGCTTGCACACTTGAGCCAAGACTCGTCGTAAACAGACTTTTCAGCACCCGACAGGGACTGTCCCTCGGGACGCAGGAGTTGGGGCCCACTGATCCGAAGCTGGGCGGGGACAATGACTCGCACAAAGGGACAGGACCCCGGGCTAACGCCCGGAGAAAGAGGAAAACGAATTAAAAGCCGTGGGAGTTAGAAAAGGTCCGCTTGTCAGGCACGATAAAATAAAGCAAGTTCTGTAGCCAGTGGAGCGATTTGTAAAAAAATCATTACAAATGGAACGTAAAGGTAGGAACATACAGTAAGAAACCATGAGCTTTATGAACCCCTTTTGGGTTACGGAGCTATATTTGCGTGAGGGGTCAATCCAATAATATTATATATATTGTATGCAATACAAAGAAAAAATGTTATCTGTCTATCTGTCTGTTAGATGTAATTATCTATCTATCCAACAAAAATGAATTGTATATTATAGTATGCATTTTTTTCTGTGCCTATGCATGTCCATATGTATAATTTTTAATTGGGGTCGAGGCCCCCGAAAATTTTAAACAAACGGCCCGTAATATTGAAAAAAAATAATTTCATTAAAAAAATATTGCTCGGAAAATCTGTCTCCCAGGTTCAAGTTTTTCCCCCTTTCGAATTGAAATTTTCGTAGCATGACTACATCTGAGGCCGGGAATGTCTGTATCCATGCACATCGTACCTTGACCCTGAGTGGGTCTCGTCCGCAGCAAAACCTTTTTTTTGGGCCCCCGGGACCACACGTTTCACACCCTTGGCCGGGGTAGTGGCCCCCCGGCCGGGGTAGTGGCCTCCCTGACCTGGGTAGTGGCCCCCTGGCCGGGGGAGTGGCCCCCCTGACCTGGGTAGTGGCCTCCTGACCGGGGTATGGGCCTCCCTGACCGGGGAATGGCCTCCCTCCGGGGTAATGGCCTCCGACCGGGGAAAGGGCCTCCCTGCCCGGGGATAAGGGCCCCCCGGGGAAAGGGCCCTCCCTGCCCGGGGTAATGCCTCCTGACCAGGATAAGGCCCCCCCGGATAATGCCCTCCTGGGTAGTGCCACTTGGATAGTGGCCCCCTGGATAATGACCAGACTACCATGCCCGTGCAATTCCTATGGGCATCCACAATGCCCCCCCAAGAGGCTGCCCAAAACCCCCGGGGTCGGCGTGTGCGTTCATAAAAAACCACAAAGACATTATCATTCATGAAGCAAAAAAACCATCAAATCATTCCCCAAAAATCATTACTTTCATTCCCATTTAAACTTAAATCCTCTCAAGCAATCCGACGGAACAAAACGAAGACGACGTCAGGATTTCCCCACTGTCCCTTTGTGGGGCCCGCCATGACCACCAAAAACGCCCCCACGCACAGCTGGGAAATACGGCTTTTTTAAAGAATCGCATGGTTTTTGATGTCAATTTGCATTAATGAAGCAGTTTTCATCGCCATTGTTTTTCTCTAACTTTTATCAAATATTAAAGTTTTCAGAGTTGTGCAACGTTAATTGGGCCCCCTTTTCAATATAAAAAATTTTCTTTACTTTCATATATCCATATAATATTAAAACAATTACTAATGAATACTAAACGACTATTTGGGGTAGCCGACAATCTAAAAAAAAAAACCCTGGATATTGTTTTGGGCGTCTGATTTTGCAACCTCCCTTACCTGGTTTGGCGCTTCCTTTTCTACGGGCGGCTCACTGTTTGCTTTATATATACTGATCAAGAGAGAAAACTCTGGGTCTTAGTGCCAGTTGCTTTTTCAAGGCCGGGTTTCCCTTTTCTGACCCGAACAATGCAGTTGCTTAGGTTTTTAGCTGCACCCTTATCCTGGGGTAAATCTTTTGCGTCTTTTTTCTTATTTTATTCATTTTGTTTCAAACGTTGATTTCTTTTTATCAGGCAAGTGCAGACATTACACGCTTGCAAAAAAATCCCAACCCCCGAATATCAAGTTGGTAAATTTGTATATCTAATAACTTTAGCAAAAATTTTACCATCATATGTATAACTCGCCACTGGACACCATTCTCTTTTTTATCATTCACCCCGTACCGTTTTTTAGTGCAACACATAGAATACATGATTTTTAAAAATAAACCTCCATGTCAAGCTCTATCGGCCGCGATCGCCGCTGCCTTTTGACTGCTATTTCTGGCGCCCCTTCTCATTGCGGCGACCAGGCGAAACCGCTTTTTTAAAAATGGAACTTCTGTTACTACGTTTTTCTTGGTAATACGCACGTTCTGGATACTTTCTCACTTCCCCCCCGCTGTGTGGCATCTATCATCTTTTTTTTTAAAATGCTCGGAAGCAGAGATGAAATGAAAAAACGGCCACTGTAAAAAGGGAAAAGCAACCGCCGTTTTTGATTTTGTTTTTTTTCTTCTTTTCCGAGGGGATTTTTGTAAACTAACGGGAACGCTAGGGTAGTGCCCCAGCCCACTTAGCCTTTATACACGGGTACACTGAACGGGCCCGTTAATTTCCCTTTTTATTTTTTAGTGCTCTTACTTTACTTATCTTTTTAGTGGGTTATAAAATTTCGGGGGTTAGAAAAAACCTTTTAAAATTTTCTCTCTAAATTTTGGGTTCTCGTAGCCCGCCCACTTTTTTCTCTTTATCTTTAACTTATAAATTAATTATTCGCCTCTCTTAAAATTCACATACGTTTTAATGAAAGAATTTATATTTGATTTTTTTTTTTACCGGCACTTTTCCACGAAAAACGAAAAATTTCCGAAATTCGACGCCGCAAAGGTAATTCGAGTCCTCGCTTTTTCCCTTTCAAAACCCTTGCGCGATGGTGAACGTTTCCGATTTGGAAAACTGGTTCTGAGTTTTTGTTTCCAACAATTTGCGAGAAAGCTCTTTTAGGGGCAATTCTAGCAACACGCAAAAAGATAAGGGCCTTTGTTTCGCACAGCCATTTGCGGAATATTACACACGTTAAAATTAAATGTGGCAAATACGCAAGGGAAACGAATGGGTTTTATCCTGGCGACTTTTTAAAGAAATAAAAACTCACGAAAAGTCACATTAGTTTAAATCACCAAATTCTTTGGGAGACGTTGGCAGAAGCTATTGGATGAGTAGTTTAATTTTTACTAATTTTTAACCCTTTTCATGGGGTTGCCCACTTTATTTAACTCAGTACGGCTTTCCCCCCATTTCTTGACCTGATTTTTTTTCCCATAACTTGTTGAATCTTGTTTCATGGTTTTTCTGTATATCTGGCATGTACGTTTCCAGCGTTACTTTGGTTTTGACATTCAAAGAAAAGCATTTTTGACTCGAAGCCCCCCCCCCCCCCAATTTCTTGCTCTTTGTTTAGGGGCACGCCACTCCGCCTTATTCCCCAACCCCCATTTTCCCCCTTTGTTTCCCCTGACGTCGCCCCCCGATTTCATCTGGTTTACGAAAAGGTGGTGTATTTGCTCCCGGGGGACCCGTGGGGTTTTACACCTGTGGCTTTGTAGGACAAAGAAAAACATTATACTTGCAAACCGTAATCCCCCCGGGTGCGGGATAGCAACGACCAGCTACCGGCTTTCCAGCTCCAGCTCTCCACCTGTCGCCCGGGTGGTTCGCCGGCCGAGGTGGGGGAGCGCAGACGAAAGGGAAAACGACCCGTGCTCTCCACCTTTCCCGCGCACCTTTATCACCGGCGAATTTTTTCTTCCCCGCTGTCTACACCCCCCACCACTAGTGTAGTTTTCTGACCCCCATTGTGTTTCCCGTTATCGGTGGCCAAGTGGCTGTGCCCGCGTAGAGTGCCCCTGCGTTTTGTTTTCATCGCCGTGTAGTTTAGTATTTCTTTTCTGTTTCGGTTGTATTTTTTATTTTCATATCTAATTTATGTACTGCCTGAGATTCTTCCCCATTTCTAACCCTTTTTCTGCAGGGTTTAGAGATACGGATATTAATATTAAAAGTATTTTAAGGGATAAATATTTAAATATATAAAATAAAATGACAGCTGAAAGTATTAAACAAATTGAGTGTTAAAACGTATTGGAGTTACATGCGTTTTTTTAAAGATTAAAAAAATAATCAAAACAAGTAATTTCATATTAAAAAAGTCCCTGGTGATAGAAAGTAAGGCGTTTTCTGACGAATCCCCCTACTGCTTGCTTCGTTTTGGGGGATCCCCACGCCTTTTCGCTCGTGCCACAAATGCTCCCGACGTTCAGCCCTAACACAGGGTAGCCATTTGCACATTTTCGTGGGGGCAAGTGGGGGCCACCTAATTTTTCATGGTCTTTTTTTTTCCCCTTCCTCTCTCTTCTTTTCCCCCTTTTCCCCCACTTTCCCAACTGTTAAATTAAATTTTTCTTTTTCCAATTTTTTCGCCACAAATTACCTTTTTTAAACCATTTTTTATTTTTCTGTTTTTGAACCCCTTTTGAAAAAATCAAAAACCCCCATTTTTTTTAAAAACCTTAAAATTAAACCTTTTACTTTTCCGAA